>NW_027196052.1:37500-45000 GCF_038502225.1 Cherax quadricarinatus | reverse complement strand
CTGACTGTTTTATCTGTGTCCCAACCCACTGGCTGACTGTTTTATCTGTGTCGCAAGCCACTGGCGGACTGGTGTCTCTGTGTCGCAACTGTTTTATCCACTGGCTGACTGTTTTATCTGTGTCGCAAGCCACTGGCTGACTGTTTTATCTGTGTCGCAAGCCACTGGCTGACTGTTTTATCTGTGTCGCAAGCCACTGGCTGACTGTTTTATCTGTGTCGCAAGCCACTGGCTGACTGTTTTATCTGTGTCGCAAGCCACTGGCTGACTGTTTTATCTGTGTCGCAAGCCACTGGCTGACTGTTTTATCTGTGTCGCAAGCCACTGGCTGACTGTTTTATCTGTGTCGCAAGCCACTGGCTGACTGTTTTATCTGTGTCGCAAGCCACTGGCTGACTGTTTAATCTGTGTCGCAAGCCACTGGCTGACTGTTTTATCTGTGTCGCAAGCCACTGGCTGACTGTTTTATCTGTGTCGCAAGCCACTGGCTGACTGTTTTATCTGTGTCGCAAGCCACTGGCTGACTGTTTTATCTGTGTCGCAAGCCACTGGCTGACTGTTTTATCTGTGTCGCAAGCCACTGGCTGACTGTTTTATCTGTGTCGCAAGCCACTGGCTGACTGTTTTATCTGTGTCGCAAGCCACTGGCTGACTGTTTTATCTGTGTCGCAAGCCACTGGCTGACTGTTTTATCTGTGTCGCAAGCCACTGGCTGACTGTTTTATCTGTGTCGCAAGCCACTGGCTGACTGTTTTATCTGTGTCGCAAGCCACTGGCTGACTGTTTTATCTGTGTCGCAAGCCACTGGCTGACTGTTTTATCTGTGTCGCAAGCCACTGGCTGACTGTTTTATCTGTGTCGCAAGCCACTGGCTGACTGTTTTATCTGTGTCGCAAGCCACTGGCTGACTGTTTTATCTGTGTCGCAAGCAAGTCACTGGCTGACTGTTTTATCTGTGTCGCAAGCCACTGGCTGACTGTTTTATCTGTGTCGCAAGCCACTGGCTGACTGTTTTATCTGTGTCGCAAGCCACTGGCTGACTGTTTTATCTGTGTCGCAAGCCACTGGCTGACTGTTTTATCTGTTTGGCTGACTGTTTTATCTGTGTCGCAACCCACTGCTGACTGTTTTATCTGTGTCGCAAGCCACTGGCTGACTGTTTTATCTGTGTCGCAAGCCACTGGCTGACTGTTTTATCTGTGTCGCAAGCCACTGGCTGACTGTTTTATCTGTGTCGCAAGCCACTGGCTGACTGGTGTCGCAAGCCACTGGCTGACTGTTTTATCTGTGTCGCAAGCCACTGGCTGACTGTTTTATCTGTGTCGCAATCCACTGGCTGACTGTTTTACTGTGTCGCAAGCCACTGGCTGACTGTTTTATCTGTGTCGCAAGCCACTGGCTGACTGTTTTATCTGTATCGCAAGCCCACTGGCTGACTGTTTTATCTGTGTCGCAACCCACTGGCTGACTGTTTTATCTGTGTCGCAAGCCACTGGCTGACTGTTTTATCTGTGTCGCAAGCCACTGGCTGACTGTTTTATCTGTGTCGCAAGCCACTGGCTGACTGTTTTATCTGTGTCGCAAGCCACTGGCTGACTGTTTTATCTGTGTCGCAAGCCACTGGCTGACTGTTTTATCTGTGTCGCAAGCCACTGGCTGACTGTTTTATCTGTGTCGCAATCCACTGGCTGACTGTTTTATCTGTGTCGCAAGCCACTGGCTGACTGTTTTATCTGTGTCGCAAGCCACTGGCTGACTGTTTTATCTGTGTCCCAACCCACTGGCTGACTGTTTTATCTGTGTCGCAAGCCACTGGCTGACTGTTTTATCTGTGTCCCAACCCACTGGCTGACTGTTTTATCTGTGTCGCAAGCCACTGGCTGACTGTTTTATCTGTGTCGCAAGCCACTGGCTGACTGTTTTATCTGTGTCGCAAGCCACTGGCTGACTGTTTTATCTGTGTCGCAAGCCACTGGCTGACTGTTTTATCTGTGTCGCAAGCCACTGGCTGACTGTTTTATCTGTGTCGCAAGCCACTGGCTGACTGTTTTATCTGTGTCGCAAGCCACTGGCTGACTGTTTTATCTGTGTCGCAAGCCACTGGCTGACTGTTTTATCTGTGTCGCAAGCCACTGGCTGACTGTTTTATCTGTGTCCCAACCCACTGGCTGACTGTTTTATCTGTGTCGCAAGCCACTGGCTGACTGTTTTATCTGTGTCGCAAGCCACTGGCTGACTGTTTTATCTGTGTCGCAAGCCACTGGCTGACTGTTTTATCTGTGTCGCAAGCCACTGGCTGACTGTTTTATCTGTGTCGCAAGCCACTGGCTGACTGTTTTATCTGTGTCGCAAGCCCACTGGCTGACTGTTTTATCTGTGTCGCAAGCCACTGGCTGACTGTTTTATCTGTGTCGCAAGCCACTGGCTGACTGTTTTATCTGTGTCGCAAGCCACTGGCTGACTGTTTTATCTGTGTCGCAAGCCACTGGCTGACTGTTTTATCTGTGTCGCAAGCCACTGGCTGACTGTTTTATCTGTGTCGCAAGCCACTGGCTGACTGTTTTATCTGTGTCGCAAGCCACTGGCTGACTGTTTTATCTGTGTCGCAAGCCACTGGCTGACTGTTTTATCTGTGTCGCAAGCCACTGGCTGACTGTTTTATCTGTGTCCCAACCCACTGGCTGACTGTTTTATCTGTGTCGCAAGCCACTGGCTGACTGTTTTATCTGTGTCGCAAGCCACTGGCTGACTGTTTTATCTGTGTCGCAAGCCACTGGCTGACTGTTTTATCTGTGTCGCAAGCCACTGGCTGACTGTTTTATCTGTGTCGCAAGCCACTGGCTGACTGTTTTATCTGTGTCGCAAGCCACTGGCTGACTGTTTTATCTGTGTCGCAAGCCACTGGCTGACTGTTTTATCTGTGTCGCAACCCACTGGCTGACTGTTTTATCTGTGTCGCAAGCCACTGGCTGACTGTTTTATCTGTGTCGCAAGCCACTGGCTGACTGTTTTATCTGTGTCGCAAGCCACTGGCTGACTGTTTTATCTGTGTCGCAAGCCACTGGCTGACTGTTTTATCTGTGTCGCAAGCCACTGGCTGACTGTTTTATCTGTGTCGCAAGCCACTGGCTGACTGTTTTATCTGTGTCGCAAGCCACTGGCTGACTGTTTTATCTGTGTCCCAACCCACTGGCTGACTGTTTTATCTGTGTCGCAAGCCACTGGCTGACTGTTTTATCTGTGTCGCAAGCCACTGGCTGACTGTTTTATCTGTGTCGCAAGCCACTGGCTGACTGTTTTATCTGTGTCGCAAGCCACTGGCTGACTGTTTTATCTGTGTCGCAAGCCACTGGCTGACTGTTTTATCTGTGTCGCAAGCCACTGGCTGACTGTTTTATCTGTGTCGCAAGCCACTGGCTGACTGTTTTATCTGTGTCCCAACCCACTGGCTGACTGTTTTATCTGTGTCGCAAGCCACTGGCTGACTGTTTTATCTGTGTCGCAAGCCACTGGCTGACTGTTTTATCTGTGTCGCAAGCCACTGGCTGACTGTTTTATCTGTGTCGCAATCCACTGGCTGACTGTTTTATCTGTGTCGCAAGCCACTGGCTGACTGTTTTATCTGTGTCGCAAGCCACTGGCTGACTGTTTTATCTGTGTCGCAAGCCACTGGCTGACTGTTTTATCTGTGTCGCAAGCCACTGGCTGACTGTTTTATCTGTGTCCCAACCCACTGGCTGACTGTTTTATCTGTGTCGCAAGCCACTGGCTGACTGTTTTATCTGTGTCGCAAGCCACTGGCTGACTGTTTTATCTGTGTCGCAAGCCACTGGCTGACTGTTTTATCTGTGTCGCAAGCCACTGGCTGACTGTTTTATCTGTGTCGCAAGCCACTGGCTGACTGTTTTATCTGTGTCGCAAGCCACTGGCTGACTGTTTTATCTGTGTCGCAAGCCACTGGCTGACTGTTTTATCTGTGTCGCAAGTCACTGGCTGACTGTTTTATCTGTGTCGCAAGCCACTGGCTGACTGTTTTATCTGTATCGCAAGCCACTGGCTGACTGTTTTATCTGTGTCGCAAGCCACTGGCTGACTGTTTTATCTGTGTCGTAAGCCACTGGCTGACTGTTTTATCTGTGTCAGCTGCTGACTCTTCTTTTAATTCACTTTTAATTTTATATTTATAGTTCTTATGTTGTAACTTGACCTACTTAACCTAACCTAACTTAACCTAACCTGACCTAACTTAACCTACCTTAACTTAACCTAACCTATCCCAAAATAACCTAACCTAACCCAAACAAACCTAAGCTATCTTATCCTAACCTAGCCTAACGTAACTTAACTTAACCAAAACTAACCTAAAATGACCTAACCTAATTTAACCCAAACTAACCTAACCTAACTTAGAAATGTGCTTCAAACTCTATGTGAGAAAGTGACACAGCTGTGAGGAGGCTGAGTTGTAATGCTGCTTTTACAGTGGTAAGGTAAACTGTTGTTTTCACTAGTGGTAAGATGCAAGAGTGCTTTGCCAGTGGCAAAACATCCTCTTACAACCCTGATAGTGCCACATGCATTAAAAAAATATTTCCCCACTGGTGAGAAATTATATCATTATTCCAGTGGCAAGATATTTTATCATATGTACAGCGAGAGAAATATTAACACAAGCTTTCAAAACACAAAAATATTCGGTGTTATATTTTATTTTCTAATTCTGTAAACATAATTCTGCAAAATAATTCTGGTTACAAAATTAAAATAATTCTGGATACAAAATTAAAATAATTCTGGATACAAAATTAAAATAATTCTGGATACAAAATTAAAATAATTCTGGATACAAAATTAAAATAATTCTGGTTACAAAATTAAAATAATTCTAGTTACAAAATTACGAAGGTTTATTTGTTAAGGAAATAAGATTCAGGCTTGGCTGAAAGCTTATGTATATTAAACCCAGGATATCATGGTTATAAAGCCCAGGCTATTTTGGATATAAAGACCAGGATAGCTTGGATATAAAGGCCAGGATATCTTGGATATAAAGTCCAGGATATATTGGCTATAAAAACCAGGATATCTTGGTTATAAAGTCCAGGATATATTAGCTATAAAAACCAGGATATCTTGGTTATAAAGTCCAGGATATATTGGCTATAAAGACCAGGATAGCTTGGATATAAAGGCCAGGATATCTTGGTTATAAAGGCCAGGATATCTTGGTTATAAAGACCAAGATATCTTGTATATAAAGACCAGTATATCTTGGTTATAAAGACCGGGATATCTTGGTTATAAAGGCCAAGATATCTTGGTTGTAAAGTCCAGGATATCTTGGTTATAAAGACCAAAATATCTTGTATATAAAGACCAGGATATTTTGGTTATAAAGGCCAGGCTATCTTGATTATAAAGGCCAGGATATCTTGGTTATAAAGGCCAGGATATCTTGGATATAAAGACCAGGATATCTTGGATATAAAGGCCAGGATATCTTGGCTGTTATTATTATTATTATTATTATTATTATTATTATTATTATTATTATTATTATTATTATTATTATTATTATTATTATTATTATTATTATTATTATTAAAGCAATCAATGTAAAAGCCTCATGTCAGCCTTGATGTGGCTCTCCAGACATGTTTTCTCATTAGAATTCGACCTATCAAGATGCTATTAGCTATTTAACGAGGCCATTAAGCTGGTCTTAACGACCGGGTCGTTAAGATTAGGGACCACCAGAGCTCACAGATAAAGACACTCAGGGAAGAGGATTAGCTTCGGTTAAGAGAGAGAGATCCGGACCACTCACTAGGTTATTATTACTGTTTATGTGTTCTGAAGACATGGGTAAAGTGAGGCCACCTGTTGTCTGTGGTCTGTACATGTCTGTCTGTCTTCATGTCTTTATGTCTGTCTGTCTCTCAGTGTGTCTCTGTCTTCGTCTATGTATCTCTCTTTGGTTCCCGGCTGGCCAGGGATCGAACCTGCGTTGTTGTAGTCCGCCTCGTGGGAAGCATGTTAAAATTCAAGACGCTCTAAACCACTGGTTAAGAGCGACGTAAATTTTTGACTTGCTTCTCACGGGGCGGACTAAATTAACATGGGTTCGATCCTCGGTCAACAGCAGTGTATATATATAAATATATATATATATATAAATATATATATATATATATATATATATATATATATGTGTATATATATATATATATATATATATATATATATATATATATATATATATATATATATATATATATATATATATGTCGTGCCGAATAGACAGAACTTGCGATCTTGGCTTAAATAGCAACGTTCATCTTGCCATATAGGACAAGTGAAAATTTGTGTATGCAATAATTTCGCGAAAAATCATTCTGAACCTAACAAAAAAAATATATTTCACTGTGTTTGTTTAGTATTAAATTACTGTAAACAAATCTAAAATATATTTAGTTGGGTTAGGCTAAAATAAATTGTTGTTGTTGTAATAAGGTTAGGTAAGTTTTTTAAGATTCTTCTGGTGCAAAATTAAATTTTTTTACATTAACATTAATGAAAAAAATATATCTTTAAACACATAAAACGTATATATTTTAGGAAGGACCTAATTTTAAATGAGTTCTTGCTAATTGACCAGTTTTACATATTCGGCACGACATATATATATATATATATATATATATATATATATATATATATATATATATATATATATATATATATATATATATATATATATATATATATATATATATATATATATATATATATATATATATATATATGCAATAAGATCACAGTAAACAGGTGATTTCAAAATATGCAAAACAACCACAGTTCCTTGATAATGTGAGTAGTCACGAAAGCGCTTGGAATTTCTCTATTCTTTCAGAGTGGTTGTTTTGCATATATATATATATATATATATATATATATATATATATATATATATATATATATATATATATAGATATATATATATATATATATATATATATATATATATATGTCGTGCCGAATATGTAAAACTGGTCAATTAGCAAGAACTCCTTTAAAATTAAGTCCTTTCTAAAATTTTCTCTTATACGTTTAAAGATATATTTTTTTCATTAATGGTAATGTAAAAATTTTTAATTTTGCACCAAAAGAATCTTAGAAAACTTACCTAACCTTATTATAACAAGATCAATTTATTTTAGCCTAACCCAACTAAATATATTTTAGATTTGTTTACAGTAATTTAATACTTAATAAACAAGGTGAAATATATTTTTTTCGTTAGGTTCAGAGTGATTTTGGCGAAAATATTGCATACACAAATTTTCGCTTGTCCTATATGGCAAGATGAGCGTTGCTATTTAAGCCAAGATCGCAAGTTCTGCCTATTCGGCACGACATATATATATATATATATATATATATATATATATATATATATATATATATATATATATATATATATATATATATATATATATA
>NW_027196052.1:30000-32500 GCF_038502225.1 Cherax quadricarinatus | reverse complement strand
CACACACACACACACACACACACACACACACACACACACACACACACACACACACACACATGCACACAGACACAAACACAGACACACACACACACACACACACACACACACACACACACACACACACACACACACACACACACACACACACACACACACACACACACACACACACACATGCACACAGACACATACACAGACACACACACACACACACACACACACACACACACACACACACACACACACACACACACACACACACACACACACACACACACACACACACACACACACATGCACACAGACACACACACACACACACACACACACACACACACACACACACACACACACACACACACACACACACACACACACACACACACACAAACACACTCCGCTATATTCCACCATTTTCCTTAATGACAGCTTTCAGAACGCCGATTCGTTGCAACATTTTTCTGGGGACAAATATGAGTGTTTTAACGTGTGTGTGTGTGTGTGTGTGTGTGTGTGTGTGTGTGTGTGTGTGTGTGTGTGCATGTACTAACCTAGTTGTGGTTGTAGGGGTCGAGTCATAGTTCCCGGCTCCGCCTTTCTGCTGGCCGCTACTGGTTTTACCCGTCACAAAATACTTTCACAAAAACCACCTTTGCTGGCATGAGGCAGAGAGGCAGGAAGTGCCCCCAGGTATACCAACGCCCGTACCCAGAAATAATTAATATTATAGCCTTAGGAGACAGCCAGCTCTTTCTGGCTATGGGTATTGGTATGTCTGGTGGCACTTGCTGCCTGTCTGCCTCATTTCAGCAAAGGCGCTTCCTGTAATTGTATTGGATCTCCTCCTCCCCTTTCCTGCAACATTGCAAGCTCCTCATGATGTGTCGGTTGCAACATTAAAGGCCTAGAGCTATCATTCAACTCCTCCCGTAGTCGCGTGATCACTGAACATCAGTCTAACAAAGTTCTTAATCCCAGTTATGTAGATTTTGACGATAACTTAACAGACTGTGATGCTAAAAATTAGCTTGAGTATGAGATGAATTTATCTGTTGTCTTCCTAATTTAGTTACTAATAATCCCCTGAAGGAGTGAATAGATATTTGTATTCATAAGAATATATGAACATAAGAAAGAAGGAACACTGCAACAGGCCTACTGGCCTATGCGAGGCAGGTCCAATTCTCACACCACCTTAAGCCAATGCTTTGACCTAGTGAGGTCAGACACGTCGTGCATTGTAAAAGGTTTTAAAAGAAATTAATTATAATAGTAACTTCAGTTGCAGTAAATGATTCTTTCTTTACTTTTAGATATAAGTTAGATAAACAAATAGATGGAGTAACAATGGGTTTTCTTAGAGGATCAACTCTTTGCAAATAAATCCATGTGTTTTCCTGACAAATATTTGCAACACTTCCTAGCAACACTTCCTAGCAACACTTCCTAGCAACACTTCCTAGCAACACTTCCTAGCAACACTTCCTAGATGTGTTGACACTTTCTTGCACTTTAGGAACCGTTCTCTAATTTATTTATTTTAGAATTATTTAAACTCCAAGTGCAAAATTCTTGTATTTACAGTGAACAAGGAAAATGATAATAAGTGAGTTATTATTTATTGGTGTTGTTGCTGAACATACTAATGACAGTTTCTTTAGCACAGTAAACCTTACATCCGAGTTTACAGGCTAAAGTCTACATTTTCTATGCTTTACAGTATTTATATTTAAAGAAAATGTCACAAGGACTGTGGAAAATACTGTATATATTTTCCAGAAATTCAGTATTTATATGTAAATAGATGGCCATACTGTATTTAATAATATTTATGTCATAGAAAACGGAAAGCCTGCGTCTGCGCAGACGAGACTCGCCATCTTGGTTTTGAATTTTGTACAAACGTTGGTATAATGAGAAGAAATTTTCGTGCTCTAGAGGTTAAAATTGTGTTGACATCTCTTAAATAGAAGGCGAAATTGGTGGATGTGCATTCCTGCATAACTTGAGATATCAGACGACTGGACAAGACAGCTCCAGGAACCTCAGATAAGCTCTCTAGATTTGTGTGTAATTCTGGCCAGCATTATTTTCATAGATTTAGTTAGAGTGAGGTTTTCTGAGTATGATACACATTAATCTCCAGTCAAATTGGTGAGTGATATTAAGATATATTTTCCTTCTGTTATGTAATTGTGTGTGTGTATATATATATATATATATATATATATATATATATATATATATATATATATATATATATATATATATATATATATATAACCATTTATTATTTTTAATATACAGTCCACAAATTTATATATTTACCAGTATTCCTGGTGTATGTATATTTCATTTAATTAATAGGTCCAGAGCAACTTGTGGTTATGACAGTGGTAGGTATCGAAGGGGGACATTTTTTGCGACCTAGGTGTCCCAAATTCCTACTTGTCTATGTAACATTGATAAATAATAATTATCTTTGTTATCATTTACT
>NW_027196052.1:0-25000 GCF_038502225.1 Cherax quadricarinatus | reverse complement strand
ATTGCCTCATATGGCAATGTAGACTCGTTTTCCGTGCAGTCATGTTGATTTTATCGTCACGACAATCTTGTTCTAATTAACTACGCTATCTGTCATGTACAGTAGCTACGTCTGTAATGAGCAAAGTTTCTGTGATGTATTTGTCATTTTGTAACAAGTCTCCCGATTCTGAACAGAGTAAATTTGAAACATGTGTCAATTTGAAACATATCTGTCAATATGTAACATGACTGTCAATTTGAAACATATCTGTGAAGATGTAACATGCATGTCAATTTGAAACATGTTTGTCACTTTCATTCTTCAGTATTTAATAAATAAATCAACACTTTCAAAGAACACAAAAGAGGAGAATGTATTATAAACTCAAGCCACAGTCTGATAGAGGTAGTTAAATGTGGCAAGGTATCACCGTAGACTTTTATTAGTAAGAGGTAGTTAAACTTGGTAAGGTATCACTGTAGACTTCTATTTGTAAGAGGTAGTTAAACTTGGTAAGGTATCACTGTAGACTTTTATTAGTAAGAGGTAGTTAAACTTGGTAAGGTATCACTGTAGACTTCTATTTGTGAAGAGGTAGTTAAACTTGGTAAGGTATCACTGTAGACTTCTATTTGTAAGAGGTAGTTAAACTTGGTAAGGTATCACTGTAGACTTTTATTAGTAAGAGGTAGTTAAACTTGGTAAGGTATCACTGTAGACTTCTATTTGTAAGAGGTAGTTAAACTTGGTAAGGTATCACTGTAGACTTCTATTAGTAAGAGGTAGTTAAACTTGGTAAGGTATCACTGTAGACTTTTATTAGTAAGAGGTAGTTAAACTTGGTAAGGTATCACTGTAGACTTCTATTTGTAAGAGGTAGTTAAACTTGGTAAGGTATCACTGTAGACTTCTATTAGTAAGAGGTAGTTAAACTTGGCAAGGTATCACTGTAGACTTTTATTAGTAAGAGGTAGTTAAACTTGGTAAGGTATCACTGTAGACTTTTATTAGTAAGAGGTAGTTAAAGTTGACAAGAGTTTAACCGCAGTTATTAAGAGATAGTTAAACTTGGCAAGGTATTACCGTAAACTTTCATTTCATTAACGAAAATAATAATAATAATAATAATAATAATAATAATAATAATAATAATAATAATAATAATAATAATAATAATAATAATAATAATAATAATAATGAAGAAATGGGGAGGAAAAGGAAGTGAAGAAATTGGAATAATCGAGGAAAGAAAAATAAACCCAAGATGAGGTTAAGCAAGAATAACTCACTGAGAAGTGGAGATAAATGTGAAAAAAAGGAAGAGAGAAGTAAAGGTTAATTAAAATGAAGGGGATGAACAAGAAGAGGAGAAGGAACAAGAGGGTGAGAAAGCCAAAGGTAGAAATAGGGAAGAAAGAGGATAGAATTTAATATTAGAAACTATTGATAAGTAAAGAAAGTCCAAAAGAGAAAGTAAAGATTAGGAGAGGTGAGCAGTGGAGGAAGAATGAATGGAATAGAAGGAGGATGAAGACGTATGAGGAATATAAAGAGAAAAGAACCTGAGATAAAGGAAGTGGGTTAGTGAAGGAGAAGGAGGAGGAGGAAGAGGAGAAAGAGGAGTTGGAGAAGGAGTAGGAGGGTGAATAGCTACCCTCTCTTTTTTAATGTTATCTTTCTATGTTACGTGTCTGTTGTTATCTTTCTTATGACGTCTTTCTAATGTAATGCTTCTAGTGTTATTTTTCTAATGTTATCTTTCTAATGTTATGTGTCTAATGTTATCTTTCTAAGCTTTTGTAAAGGGATTTATATAGCATATAACTCCCCTCCACACCAGGATTACAGAGCATTTCCATCAAGGGACAAGAAGCGAACTGTTCTCTGTATGTATGTATGTATGTATGTATTTATTATGTGTGTATGTATGTATGTATGTATGTATGTATGTATGTATGTATGTATGTATGTATGTATGTATGTATGTATGTATGTATGTATGTATGTATGTGTTATGTATTATGTATGCATGTATGTATTATGTATGTATGTATGTATTATGTATGTATGCATGCATGTATGTATGTATGTATAAGTGTGTGTATACATGAATTTATATGTATATATGTATGTTTATGCATTTCTCATTATTTTAACCTCTGGTACCTATAATTTCAACTTTCCTTTCTTCGCCTTGCTACCTTCTTCTCTCACCTCTGTCTTTCGTTTCTTCTATTTTTCCCTTTGTTTCCTTTCTTCACCTCTTCCTTCTCTTTTCCTTCCTTCCCTCTCTCTCTCTCTCTCTCTCTCTCTCTCTCTCTTTTTCCTTCTCTGCTTCACCTCCTCACTCAACTCTCTCACTAAACCCTTCTCCCATGTTCTCATCACCGTGTTGCAAACCTTGCTTATTTTCTCCCAGGCAGAGAGGCTGTGCATTAGACAGGGAAGGGCAGCTGTGCATTTAGCTTCTGCCCCTAAGCATGTAAGGGAACACTGGTTGGAAATGATGCAAGAAGCTTACTCTTGAATATTGGGTATTTTGGAAATGATAATCAACATGTTGGAGAGGATATCATTGTGTGTAAGACTGGTGTTGTTTGTGTATCGTTGCTGCTGCTGCTGTTGTTACTTTAGATTGGCAGAAATATGTGAGGGAATGTTAGAGTGGCAGGTGATGCAGTATGAAGGAGCGTAGGATAGCAGGTCGTTGTAGTATGAAGGAACGTAGGATAGCAGGTCGTTGTAGTATGAAGGAACGTAGGATAGCAGGTCGTTGTAGTATGAAGGAACGTAGGATAGCAGGTCGTTGTAGTATGAAGGAACGTAGGATAGCAGGTCGTTGTAGTATGAAGGAACGTAGGATAGCAGGTTGTTGTAGTATGAAGGAACGTAGGATAGCAGGTCGTTGTAGTATGAAGGAACGTAGGATAGCAGGCCGTTGTAGTATGAAGGAATGTAGGATATCAGGTCGTTGTAGTATGAAGGAACGTAGGATGTCAGGTAGATGTAGTATAAGGAAGGTAATTGTCAGGTATTACCATCAAGGCTAGTTCAAAGACTCAGTGTAAAAGTCCATTAAGTCCTGACTTGATAAAACTCTACAATGAGCGTAACGTTGACCCTGAACTAAGCTCTGCTCTTCACGAAGAGTATGGGGGAAGTGAATGCACTGAGGCATTTGGACGAGGCTGTGTTATCAGGTGGGTCGACGAATGAAGAGGTTGAATCACAGAATAAACCTCACATGTCTCTGTTGTAACACCAGCCGCCTAGGAAGGTATCCCTCATGTCTTGTAATCCCAGCCGCCTGAAGCTCAGTGATCCGAGGAAGGTATCCCTCATGTCTTATCCCAGTCCCCTGGAACTCAATGAGCTGAGAAAAGTATCCCCATATCCAGTAAGTCCATCCATCCAAGAACGGTATCCCTCGAATTCCATATACCCAGCACCTTCCCTTGTACCTTAATGATCCGAAAAAGGCATCCCCTTTAAAATCACAGGACGAGTGGGACTCGACCCCATGGAGAATGAGTCTTAAAACTGGCAGGCCAGTGTGTTAACCACTGGACCATGCCGACCCAACAAGATTCGCCCATTCTCTGTTTTGTTTACAGTCGTGTTATTAGAATTTCTTGAATCATTCCTCTTTATTCAACAAGCTTTGCTTCCTTTGTTTAATGACTGGAGAAAGGGATGCTGCATATCTCTTAATCCCAACTATCTTTACTTCAAAGCACCCAAGAAGCATAGTAGTTGAAGCCCTTGATCCTCAAGAGCTCTTACTCACTCTTGAGACACAGAGCTATAACTCAACCCTTTCAAGAGGTCCAGGATCTGGAGATCAACATCTTAAAGTGGGATGCAGATAAATGGTTCAGATAACCGACAAGTTGATAAATTAGTGGCAGATGCAGTTCAATGTAGATAAATGCAAGGTTCTGAAGCTTGGGAGTGCCCATAACCCTAGTACTTATAAGTTAAATAATGTAGAACTTAGCCATACAGATTGCGAAAAGGACTTGGGGGTTATGGTGAGCAGCAACCTTAAACCAAGACAGCAATGCCTAAACGTACGTAATAAGGCAAATAGATTACTGGGATTTATATCAAGAAGTGTAAGCAACAGAAGTCCAGAGGTCATACTGCAGCTTTATACATCATTAGTAAGGCCTCACCTAGATTATGCAGCTCAGTTCTAGTCTCCATATTACAGAATGGATATAAACTCGTTAGAAAACATTCAGCGTAGGATGACTAAATTAATACATAGCATTAGAAATCTTCCTTATGAAGAAAGATTGAAGACTCTTGTTACATTCACTTGTTAGACGAAGAATGAGGGGAGACCTGATCGAAGTGTATAAGTGGAAGATAGGTATTAATAAAGGGGAGTATTAATAAGTCTTGAGGATGTCTCTCAAGAGAGAACCCGCAGTAATGGATTTAAATTAGATAAGTTTAGATTTAGAAAGGACATAGGAAAGTATTGGTTTGGAAATAGGGTAGTTGATGAGTGGAACAGTCTACCTAGTTGGGTTACTGAGGCTGGGACTTTGGGTAGTTTCAAATTTAGGTTGGATAAGTACATGAGTGGGAGGGGTTGGATTTGAGTGGGACTTTCACATCAGAGCTTATTTCTTGGGTAGCATTGAAAATTGGGTTGGTCAAATGCTTGTTAGTGGGATGAATTGTAAAGGACCTGCCTAGTATGGGCCAACAGGCCTCCTGCAGTGTTCCTCCTTTCTTATGTTCTTATGTGTAACACTTGGGTATCTTAATTGTGGAAACGTTTCGCCACACAGTGGCTTCATCAGTTCTATACAAACAATAGTGAAGATCAGAAGGAGAGTGAGGTAATCAGTCCCTCAGCCTGGAATCGATGTCGACTCCAGGTTGAGGGACTAATTACCACACAGATGTTTACTTTTCAAATTTAAAAAAAAGAGCCAAAAAGGGGATTTTCATTTATTTTTTATCATTTTTTTAATTTTACAATTATATCCCATTTAATATTTTTTTTACAAATATGTAAGAAAAAAAAAATATTTGCAGTTGAAGGTATAAAATAAAATTTGATAAATTAATAGAGACAGTTCAATAACTGTCCAAGACCCAACGCTCTCAAGCTGAAACTCTTACTGCTGTTAATGCTCTTGCTCTCTGTACTCTGCTGCGAGCTTCAAGGCAGTAACTTTTACTGCTGTTAATGCTGCTGCTAACTTGGACTGTGGATTTTCATAGCTGTTTCTCATACTGCTGTTATAAAAAGCTGTGCTGCGGGGACCATGTTGACTGCAACCTCCGAAGATGAGACAAAAGAGACAAGAGAGTCTCATAAGAGCTTCCTGGGAGAGACGCAAGACAAAGAATTCGATACAGGAGGATCCGGCTAGTGACTCTTAGAGAATAGTCTGTCCCAGCACTCCCAGCTTTTTCACCCCTCCCCAGCAGTAACTTAAACACCCTCCTCCAGCTTCCTCCCCCTCCCCATCGTGAGTAGTGACCTGATAAAGACCGGGGTGTGAGCGAAACGTTGTAAAAAAAGGATCACATTACACTGCATTAGTGAAATGATGTACATATGTCTTGCTTATCTCCTTGACGGTATTGTATTACCATTGTTATATTTGCACTATCTAAGTGTCTATATACTTCCTTCAATCAGAACCCTCCTCAGAACCCCTCCCCAGAACCCCTCCCCCAGAACCCTCCCCAGAACCACTCCCACAGAACCCCTCCCCCAGAACCCCTCCCTCAGAACCCCTACCCCAGAATCCCTCCCCCAGAACCCCTCCCTCAGAACCCCTCCCCCAGAACCCCTCCCCAGAACCCCTCCCCTCAGAACCCCTCCCCACCCCAGAATCCCTCCCCCAGAACCCCTCCCTCAGAACCCTCCCCCAGAACCCCTCCCCCAGAACCCCTCTCCCAGAACCAGTCCCCCAGAACCCCTCCCCAGAACCCCTCCCCCAGAACCCCTCCCACAGAACTCCCTCCCCTTAGAACCCCTCCCCCATAACCCCTCCCCCAGAACACCTCCCCCAGAACCCCTCCCACAGAACCCCTCCCACAGAACCCCTCCCTTAGAACCCCTACCCCAGAATTCCTCCCAGAACCCCTCCCCCTGAACCCCTCCCTGCAGAACCCCTCCCCCAGAACCCCTCCCCCAGAACCCCTCCCCCAGAACCCCTCCCCCCAGAACCCCTCCCTCAGAACCCCTCCCCAGAACCCCTCCCCCAGAACCCCTTCCCCAGAACCCCTCCCCCAGAACCCCTCCCCAGAACCCCTCCCCCAAGAACCCCTCCCCAGAACCCCTCCCACAGAACCCCTCCCCAGAACCCCTCCCCCAGAACCCCTCCCCCTAGAACCCCTCCCCAGAACCCCTTCCCCCAAAACCCCTCCCCAGAACCCCTCCCTCCCAGAACCCCTCTCCTGAACCCCCTCCCCCAGAACCCCTCATCAGAACCCCTCCCCCAGAACCCCTCCTCCAGAACCCCTCCCCAGAACCCTTCCCCCAGAACCCCTCCCCAGAACCCCTCCCCCGGAACCCTTCCCCCAGAACCCCTCCCCCCAGAACCCCTCCCTCCCAGAACCCCTCTCCAGAACCACTCGCCAGAACCCCTCCCCCAGAACCCCTCCCCCAGAACCCCTCCTCCAGAACCCCTCCCCAGAACCCTTCCCCCCAGAACCCCTCCCCCAGAACCCCTCCCCAGAACCCCTCCTCCAGAACCCCTCCCCTCAGAACCCCTCCTCCAGAACCCCTCCTCCAGAACCCTCCCCCAGAACCCCTCCCCCAGAACCCCTCCTCAGAACCCCTCCCCCAGAACCCCTCCCCCAGAACCCCTCCCCCAGAACCCCTCCCCCAGAACCCCTCCCCAAGAACCCCTCCCCCAGAACCCCTCCCCCCAGAACCCCTCCCCTCCCCCAGAACCCCTCCCTCAGAACCCCTCCCCCAGAACCCTCCCCCAAAACCCCTCCCCCAGAACCCCTCCTCAGAACCCCTCCTCCAGAACCCCTCCCCAGAACCCCTCCCCCAGAACCCCTCCCTCCAGAACCCCTCCCCCAGAACCCCCTCCCCAGAACCCCTCCCCCAGAACCCCTCCCCCAGAACCCCTCCCCAAGAACCCCTCCCCAAGAACCCCTCCCCAGAACCCCTCCCCAGAACCCCTCCCCAGAACCCCTCCCCCAGAACCCCTCCCCCAGAACCCCTCCCCAGAACCCCTCCCCAGAACCCCTCCCCAGAACCCCTCCCCCTGAACCCCTCCCCAGAACCCTCCCCCAGAACCCCTCCCCCAGAACCCCTCCCCCAGAACCCCTCCCCCAGAACCCCTCCCCACCCCAGAACCCCTCCCCCAGAACCCCTCCCCAGAACCCCTCCCCCAGAACCCCTCCCCAGAACCCTCCCCCAGAACCCCTCCCCAGAACCCCTCCCCCAGAACCCCTCCCCCAGAACCCCTCCCCCAGCCCCTCCCCCAGAACCCCTCCCCAGAACCCTCCCCAGAACCCCTCCCCAAGTACCCCTCCCCCCAGAACCCTCCCCCAGAACCCCTCCCCCATGCAATCCCCTCCCCACTGTAAACCAAAATATACAACGACACAAGTAAACACATAATTTAAAACAGGACTGCAATTTACATATTTTTTTGACAATAAAGATAGATACAATAGGATGCATCACAAGAGAGAGATAACACCATCTTTCACATGACCAAAACATTCTCTATTTTCTCCTAATTTGGACTTTTTCTTTAATACAGAGTCGAATTTTTTATTTTGCAGAGGCTGATTTATTGTGCCTGTGATATCCGTCGTGCAGAAGGTAGCACAACTGCATAGTTAATCACATCAGGCCTAACAAATGTATGTATATATATATATACATATACATACATACATATATATATATATATATATATATATATATATATATATATATATATATATATATATATATATATATATATATATATATATACATATATATATACATACATACACGTGCTTACAAGCTGATGATATAAATCCAGATGTTCTCCTCTTAACCTGTATATATATATATATGTATGTATATATATATATATACATATACATACATACATATATATATATATATATATATATATAAATATATATATATATATATATATATATATATATATATATATACATCGATAGTGTGTGTGTATACTCACCTAGTTGCAGTCACCTAGATGTGGTTGCAGGGGTCGAGTCAATGCTCCTGGCCTCGCCTCTTCACTGGTGTGTGTGTGTGTGTATACGTAGGTATTTGTATGTTTATGAAGTTCTTACACATTCACACAAGAGTTGACAGTGTATATGCAATATAACTGAGTGCTTGTATACAGTGAGAGAGACAGAGACAGAGAGAGAGAGAGACAGAGAGAGAGAGAGAGAGAGAGAGAGAGAGAGAGAGAGAGAGAGAGAGAGAGAGAGAGAGAGAGAGAGAGAAGAGAGAGAACTAGCAGCAGCAGGTCGATATAAATAGTTATATTTCTGTAACTTTTATCCCTAATACTTGCTGTCTGGTCACAGAAATTCTTCTTAAGACCAGAATGGGGACACTACCGTGTAGCCAAGACTAGAAAAGTTTCTTTCGTCTTAAAACTGGAATGGGAACACCTCATTCTGTATAGTGAAGACACACACATACACACACACACACACACACACACACACACACACAACACACACACACACACACACACACACACACAACACACACACACACACACACACACACACAGCACACACACACACACAGCACACACACACACACAGACACACACCACACACACAACACATACATAGCACACACACACACAACACACACACTCACACACACACACACACACACACACACACACACACACACACACACACACACACACACACACACACACACACACACACACACACACACGTGTGTGTGTGTGACATGACCCAGCTGGAAAATTTTCGGAGAATAGGGGGGTTTGTAAAAAAAAGAACCCGGCCAGTGAAAGTGACCTTCAAGGCAGAATTGACTCGGAACAGGATCCTGCAGGAGAAAGCATGATTAAGGGACATGCCAGCATACAGGAAGGTGTATCTCGACCGCGACAGAACACAAGCAGAAAGGAAGAAACAGAGAGAGACGGTACAAAGGCGAAAGGAGGAAAGAGAGGGGATGGAGAAGACAGACAGGAGATCACAGACACAGGAAGATCAAATACAGCCTCCCTCACAACTTCCTATAGAAGCCTCTCAACAGGTCAACCCAGTGCAACCAAACACTCTAAACCAAAACACTCATGCCACATCCAATGCCCCCACCCTCTGCATTACAAACTCCACCCCCACAGCAACCACCCATAGTTCCTTATCAGGTCTCCCACTTCCCCAACCCCAATACACCTCCCAGACCACAATCTTAGAAAAGAAGTTGAAGGTGTGGTATACAAATGCAGATGGAATAACAAATAAGTATGAGGAGTGGCACGAAAGAATCAAGGAGACATCCCCAGACATAATAGCACTCACAGAAACAAAACTCACCAGAATAATAACAGATTCAATCTTTCCACCCGGATATCAAATCCTCAGGAAAGACAGAGGGAGGAGAGGGGGAGGAGGAGTTGCACTGCTCATTAAAAACCAGTGGAGGTTTGAGAAAATGGAAGGAATGGATGGCACGGGCGAAAGGGACTACTTAGTAGAAACAATCCAGTTTGAGGGACATAAGGTGATAATTGCAGTAATGTACAACCCACCACAGAACTGCAGGAGGCCATGAGAAGAATACGATGAGAGCAACAGAGCAATGGTCGACACACTAGCCGACGTGGCCAGGAGAGCACACATGGGGGGAGCAAAGTTACTAGTTATGGGTGATTTCAATCACAAGGAGATTGACTGGGAAAACCTGGAGCCCCATTGGGGTCCCGAAACATGGAGAGCCAAGATGATGGATGTGATATTGGAAAATCTCATGCATCAACATGTTAGAGACACTACCAGAGAGAGAGGAGAGGATGAACCAGCAAGACTGGACCTTGTATTCACCTTGAGTAGTTCTGACATCGAGGATATCATGTATGAAAGGCCCCTGGGAGCTAGTGATCATGTGGTTCTGTGCTTCGACTACATAGTTGAGCTCCAAGTGGAGAGAGCAGCAGGAATAGGGTGGGAAAAACCAAACTACAAAAGGGGGAACTACTCAGGCTTGAGGAACTTCTTTCAAGACATTCAGTGGGAGAGGGAACTGACAGGAAAACCAGTACAAGAAATGATGGACTATGTCGCAACAAAATGCAAGGAGGCAGAGGAGAGGTTTGTTCCCAAGGGAAACAGAAATAATGGGAAGAACAGAACGAGTCCTTGGTTCACCCAAAGGTGTAGGGAGGCAAAAACTAGGTGTACTAGAGAATGGAAAAGGTACAGAAGACAGAGAACTCAGGAAAATAAAGAGATTAGCCGAAGAGCCAGAAACGAATATGCACAGATAAGAAGGGAGGCTCAGCGGCAATACGAAAATGACATAGTATCAATAGTCAAGACTGACCCGAAGCTGTTGTACAGCCACATCAGGAGGAAAACAACAGTCAAGGATCAGGTAATCAGACTGAGGAAGGGTGATGGGGAATTCACAAGAAACGACCGGGAGGTATGTCATGAGCTCAACACGAGATTTAAAGAAGTATTTACAGTGGAAACCAGTAGGACTCCAGAAAATCAGAGCAGCGGGGTGCACCAGCAAGTGCTGGATGAGGTACATATAACGAAGGAAGAGGTGAAGAAGCTGCTATGCGAACTTGACACCTCAAAGGCGGTGGGACCAGACAACATCTCTCCGTGGGTCCTTAAAGAGGGAGCAGAGATATTGTGTACTCACCTAATTGTGGTTGCAGGGGTCGAGACTCAGGGGTACCATTAACAAAGATCTTCAACACATCATTTGAAACTGGGCAACTCCCCGAGGTATGGAAAATGGCAAATGTAGTCCCAATTTTTAAAAAGGGAGACAGACATGAGGCACTAAACTACAGACCTGTATCACTAACGTGTATAGTATGCAAGGTCATGGAGAAGATCATCAGGAGGAGAGTGGTGGAGCACCTGGAAAGAAACAAGTATATAATTGACAACCAGCATGGTTTCAGGGAGGGAAAATCTTGTGTCACAAACCTATTAGAGTTTTATGACAAGGTGACAGAAGTAAGACAAGAGAGAGAGGGGTGGATCGACTGCATTTTTTTGGACTGCAAGAAGGCATTCGACACAGTTCCTCACAAGAGGTTACTGCAAAACCTAGAGGATCAGGCACACATAACAGGAAAGGCACTGCAATGGATAAGAGAATACCTTACAGGGAGGCAACAACGAGTCATGGTACGTGACGAGGTGTCAGACTGGGCGCCTGTGACAAGTGGGGTTCCACAGGGGTCAGTCCTAGGACCTGTGCTGTTCTTGGTATATGTGAATGACATAACGGAAGGGATAGACTCAGAAGTGTCCTTGTTTGCGGACGATGTGAAGTTAATGAGAAGATTCAAATCGGATGAGGATCAGGCAGGACTACAAAGAGACCTGGACAGGCTACAAGCCTGGTCCAGCAACTGGCTCCTTGAGTTTAACCCCGCCAAATGCAAAGTCATGAAGATTCAGGAAGGGCAAAGAAGACCGCAGACACAATGTTGTTTAGATGGCCAAAGTCTACAAACCTCACTCAAGGAAAAAGATCTGGGGGTGAGTATAACACCGAGCATATCTCCTGAGGCGTACATCAATCAGATAACTGCTGCAGCATGCGGGCGCCTGGCAAACCTACGGATAGCGTTCCGATACCTCAGTAAGGAGTCGTTCAAGACTGTATACCATTTACGTCAGGCCCATACTGGAGTATGCAGCACCAGTTTGGAATCCACACCTAGTCAAGCACGTCAAGAAATTAGAGAAAGTGCAAAGGTTTGCGACAGGGTAGTTCCAGAGCTAAGAGAATGTCCTACGAAGAAAGGTTGAGGGAAATCGGCTTGACGACACTGGAGGACAGGAGGGTCAGGGGAGACATGATAACGACAAATAAAATACTGCGCGGAATAGACAAGGTGGACAAAGACGGGATGTTCCAGAGAAGGGACATAGACACAAGAGGTCACAATTGGAAGTTGAAGACTCAGATGAATCAAAGGGATGTTAGGAAGTATTTCTTCAGTCATAGAGTAGTCAAGCCGTGGAATAGCCTAGAAAGTGAAGTAGTGGAGGCAGGAACCATATATAGTTTTAAGGCGAGGTATGATAAAGCTCATGGAGCAGAGAGAGAGAGAGGACCTAGTAGCAATCAGTGAAGAGGCGGGGCCAGGAGCTATGACTCGACCCCTGCAACCACAAATAGGTGAGTACAAATAGGAGAGTACACACATACACACACACACACATACACACACACACACACATACACACACACACACACACACACACACACACACACACACACGCACACACACACACACACACACACACACACACACACACACATACACACACACACACACACACACACACACGCACGCACACACACACACACACACACACACATATATATATATATATATATATAATATATATATATATATATATATATATAATATAAATATATATATATTTATATTATATATATATACACGCTAAGATAACAGGGATATCTTGCTACTCCTACTTACACTTTGGTCACACTTCACAGACACGCACATGCATATATATATATATATACATACATCTAGGTTTTTCTCCTTTTTCTAAATAGCTCTTGTTCTTTTTTATTTCTTCTATTGTCCATGGGGAAGTGGAAAAGAATCTTTCCTCCGTAAGCCATGCGTGTCGTATGAGGCGACTAAAATGCCGGGAGCAATGGGCTAGTAACCCCTTCTCCTGTATACAATTACTAAAAAAGAGAAGAAGAAAAACTTTATAAAACTGGGTTGCTTAAATGTGCGTGGATGTAGTGCGGATGACAAGAAACAGATGATTGCTGATGTTATGAATGAAAAGAAGTTGGATGTCCTGGCCCTAAGCGAAACAAAGCTGAAGGGGGTAGGAGAGTTTCAGTGGGGGGAAATAAATGGGATTAAATCTGGAGTATCTGAGAGAGTTAGAGCAAAGGAAGGGGTAGCAGTAATGTTAAATGATCAGTTATGGAAGGAGAAAAGAGAATATGAATGTGTAAATTCAAGAATTATGTGGATTAAAGTAAAGGTTGGATGCGAGAAGTGGGTCATAATAAGCGTGTATGCACCTGGAGAAGAGAGGAATGCAGAGGAGAGAGAGAGATTTTGGGAGATGTTAAGTGAATGTATAGGAGCCTTTGAACCAAGTGAGAGAGTAATTGTGGTAGGGGACTTGAATGCTAAAGTAGGAGAAACTTTTAGAGAGGGTGTGGTAGGTAAGTTTGGGGTGCCAGGTGTAAATGATAATGGGAGCCCTTTGATTGAACTTTGTATAGAAAGGGGTTTAGTTATAGGTAATACATATTTTAAGAAAAAGAGGATAAATAAGTATACACGATATGATGTAGGGCGAAATGACAGTAGTTTGTTGGATTATGTATTGGTAGATAAAAGACTGTTGAGTAGACTTCAGGATGTACATGTTTATAGAGGGGCCACAGATATATCAGATCACTTTCTAGTTGTAGCTACACTGAGAGTAAAAGGTAGATGGGATACAAGGAGAATAGAAACATCAGGGAAGAGAGAGGTGAAGGTTTATAAACTAAAAGAGGAGGCAGTTAGGGTAAGATATAAAC
This sequence comes from Cherax quadricarinatus, assembly GCF_038502225.1. Taxonomy (NCBI): domain Eukaryota; kingdom Metazoa; phylum Arthropoda; class Malacostraca; order Decapoda; family Parastacidae; genus Cherax; species Cherax quadricarinatus. The sequence goes on along the minus strand of NW_027196052.1, from coordinate 11,220 downwards.
AGCTATTGGAGGATAGATGGGCTAATGAGAGCATAAGCAATGGGGTCGAAGAGGTATGGGGTAGGTTTAAAAATGTAGTGTTAGAGTGTTCAGCAGAAGTTTGTGGTTACAGGAAAGTGGGTGCAGGAGGGAAGAGGAGCGATTGGTGGAATGATGATGTAAAGAGAGTAGTAACGGAGAAAAAGTTAGCATATGAGAAGTTTTTACAAAGTAGAAGTGATGCAAGGAGGGAAGAGTATATGGAGAAAAAGAGAGAAGTTAGGAGAGTGGTGAAGCAATGTAAAAAGAGAGCAAATGAGAGAGTGGGTGAGATGTTATCAACAAATTTTGTTGAAAATAAGAAAAAGTTTTGGAGTGAGATTAACAAGTTAAGAAAGCCTAGAGAACAAATGGATTTGTCAGTTAAAAATAGGAGAGGAGAGTTATTAAATGGAGAGTTAGAGGTATTGGGAAGATGGAAGGAATATTTTGAGGAATTGTTAAATGTTGATGAAGATAGGGAAGCTGTGATTTCGTGTATAGGGCAAGGAGGAATAACATCTTGTAGGAGTGAGGAAGAGCCAGTTGTGAGTGTGGGGGAAGTTCGTGAGGCAGTAGGTAAAATGAAAGGGGGTAAGGCAGCCGGGATTGATGGGATAAAGATAGAAATGTTAAAAGCAGGTGGGGATATAGTTTTGGAGTGGTTGGTGCAATTATTTAATAAATGTATGGAAGAGGGTAAGGTACCTAGGGATTGGCAGAGAGCATGCATAGTTCCTTTGTATAAAGGCAAAGGGGATAAAAGAGAGTGCAAAAATTATAGGGGGATAAGTCTGTTGAGTGTACCTGGTAAAGTGTATGGTAGAGTTATAATTGAAAGAATTAAGAGTAAGACGGAGAATAGGATAGCAGATGAACAAGGAGGCTTTAGGAAAGGTAGGGGGTGTGTGGACCAGGTGTTTACAGTGAAACATATAAGTGAACAGTATTTAGATAAGGCTAAAGAGGTCTTTGTGGCATTTATGGATTTGGAAAAGGCGTATGACAGGGTGGATAGGGGGGCAATGTGGCAGATGTTGCAAGTGTATGGTGTAGGAGGTAGGTTACTGAAAGCAGTGAAGAGTTTTTACGAGGATAGTGAGGCTCAAGTTAGAGTATGTAGGAAAGAGGGAAATTTTTTCCCAGTAAAAGTAGGCCTTAGACAAGGATGTGTGATGTCACCGTGGTTGTTTAATATATTTATAGATGGGGTTGTAAGAGAAGTAAATGCGAGGGTCTTGGCAAGAGGCGTGGAGTTAAAAGATAAAGAATCACACACAAAGTGGGAGTTGTCACAGCTGCTCTTTGCTGATGACACTGTGCTCTTGGGAGATTCTGAAGAGAAGTTGCAGAGATTGGTGGATGAATTTGGTAGGGTGTGCAAAAGAAGAAAATTAAAGGTGAATACAGGAAAGAGTAAGGTTATGAGGATAACAAAAAGATTAGGTGATGAAAGATTGAATATCAGATTGGAGGGAGAGAGTATGGAGGAGGTGAACGTATTCAGATATTTGGGAGTGGACGTGTCAGCGGATGGGTCTATGAAAGATGAGGTGAATCATAGAATTGATGAGGGAAAAAGAGTGAGTGGTGCACTTAGGAGTCTGTGGAGACAAAGAACTTTGTCCTTGGAGGCAAAGAGGGGAATGTATGAGAGTATAGTTTTACCAACGCTCTTATATGGGTGTGAAGCGTGGGTGATGAATGTTGCAGCGAGGAGAAGGCTGGAGGCAGTGGAGATGTCATGTCTGAGGGCAATGTGTGGTGTGAATATAATGCAGAGAATTCGTAGTTTGGAAGTTAGGAGGAGGTGCGGGATTACCAAAACTGTTGTCCAGAGGGCTGAGGAAGGGTTGTTGAGGTGGTTCGGACATGTAGAGAGAATGGAGCGAAACAGAATGACTTCAAGAGTGTATCAGTCTGTAGTGGAAGGAAGGCGGGGTAGGGGTCGGCCTAGGAAGGGTTGGAGGGAGGGGGTAAAGGAGGTTTTGTGTGCGAGGGGCTTGGACTTCCAGCAGGCATGCGTGAGCGTGTTTGATAGGAGTGAATGGAGACAAATGGTTTTTAATACTTGACGTGCTGTTGGAGTGTGAGCAAAGTAACATTTATGAAGGGATTCAGGGAAACCGGCAGGCCGGACTTGAGTCCTGGAGATGGGAAGTACAGTGCCTGCACTCTGAAGGAGGGGTGTTAATGTTGCAGTTTAAAAACTGTAGTGTAAAGCACCCTTCTGGCAAGACAGTGATGGAGTGAATGATGGTGAAAGTTTTTCTTTTTCGGGCCACCCTGCCTTGGTGGGAATCGGCCGGTGTGATAATAAAAAAAAAAAAAAAATATATATATATATATATATATACAGTTTACAAAGTGCATTCGGGTTGTGTTACAGGGTGTCGTAATTTCATTACACAACTGGAACACAAATAGAAAACCACTGGTCCACCACTGAACCCCGGCTGGTCCATTACTGGTCCATTACTGGTCCACCACTGGACCGCCACATAAGTGCTGTTATAAACCTGGTGATATAATCATATAACAAAGTAACTTTATCGCAATTCCATCAAGGAGTAACTTGAACCAGTTGTAATATACTGTCTATGTCGGTGGTGCTGGTGGTGCTGGTGGTGCTGGTGGTGCTGGTGGTGCTGGTGGTGCTGGTGGTGCTGGTGGAAGTGTTATTGTGGTGGTGCTGGTGGTAGTGTTATTGTGGTGGTGCTAGTGGTAGTGTTATTGTGGTGGTGCTGGTGGTAGTGTTATTGTGGTGGTGCTAGTGGTAGTGTTATTGTGGTGGTGCTAGTGGTAGTGTTATTGTGGTGGTGCTAGTGGTAGTGTTATTGTGGTGGTGCTGGTGGTGCTGGTGGTGCTGGTGGTAGTGTTATTGTGGTGGTGCTGGTGGTGCTGGTGGTGCTGGTGGTGCTGGTGGTGCTGGTGGTAGTGTTATTGTGGTGGTGCTTGTGGTGCTGGTGGTAGTGTTATTGTGGTGGTGCTGGTGGTAGTGTTATTGTGGTGGTGCTAGTGGTAGTGTTATTGTGGTGGTGCTGGTGGTGCTGGTGGTGCTGGTGGTAGTGTTATTGTGGTGGTGCTAGTGGTAGTGTTATTGTGGTGGTGCTGGTGGTGCTGGTGGTAGTGTTATTGTGGTGGTGCTGGTGGTAGTGTTATTGTGGTGGTGCTAGTGGTAGTGTTATTGTGGTGGTGCTGGTGGTGCTGGTGGTGCTGGTGGTGCTGGTGGTAGTGTTATTGTGGTGGTGCTGGTGGTAGTGTTATTGTGGTGGTGCTGGTGGTGCTGGTGGTAGTGTTATTGTGGTGGTGCTGGTGGTAGTGTTATTGTGGTGGTGCTAGTGGTAGTGTTATTGTGGTGGTGCTGGTGGTGCTGGTGGTGCTGGTGGTGCTGGTGGTAGTGTTATTGTGGTGGTGCTGGTGGTAGTGTTATTGTGGTGGTGCTAGTGGTAGTGTTATTGTGGTGGTGCTGGTGGTGCTGGTGGTGCTGGTGGTAGTGTTATTGTGGTGGTGCTAGTGGTAGTGTTATTGTGGTGGTGCTGGTGGTGCTGGTGGTAGTGTTATTGTGGTGGTGCTAGTGGTAGTGTTATTGTGGTGGTGCTGGTGGTGCTGGTGGTGCTGGTGGTAGTGTTATTGTGGTGGTGCTGGTGGTGCTGGTGGTGCTGGTGGTGCTGGTGGTGCTGGTGGTGCTGGTGGTAGTGTTATTGTGGTGGTGCTGGTGGTGCTGGTGGTAGTGTTATTGTGGTGGTGCTGGTGGTAGTGTTATTGTGGTGGTGCTAGTGGTAGTGTTATTGTGGTGGTGCTGGTGGTGCTGGTGGTGCTGGTGGTAGTGTTATTGTGGTGGTGCTAGTGGTAGTGTTATTGTGGTGGTGCTGGTGGTGCTGGTGGTAGTGTTATTGTGGTGGTGCTGGTGGTAGTGTTATTGTGGTGGTGCTAGTGGTAGTGTTATTGTGGTGGTGCTGGTGGTGCTGGTGGTGCTGGTGGTGCTGGTAGTAGTGTTATTGTGGTGGTGCTGGTGGTAGTGTTATTGTGGTGGTGCTGGTGGTGCTGGTGGTGCTGGTGGTAGTGTTATTGTGGTGGTGCTGGTGGTAGTGTTATTGTGGTGGTGCTAGTGGTAGTGTTATTGTGGTGGTGCTGGTGGTGCTGGTGGTGCTGGTGGTGCTGGTGGTAGTGTTATTGTGGTGGTGCTGGTGGTAGTGTTATTGTGGTGGTGCTGGTGGTGCTGGTGGTGCTGGTGGTAGTGTTATTGTGGTGGTGCTGGTGGTAGTGTTATTGTGGTGGTGCTAGTGGTAGTGTTATTGTGGTGGTGCTGGTGGTAGTGTTATTGTGGTGGTGCTGGTGGTAGTGTTATTGTGGTGGTGCTAGTGGTAGTGTTATTGTTGAGGTGCTGGTGGTGCTGGTGGTAGTGTTATTGTGGTGGTGCTGGTGGTAGTGTTATTGTTGAGGTGCTGGTGGTGCTGGTGGTAGTGTTATTGTGGTGGTGCTAGTGGTAGTGTTATTGTGGTGGTGCTAGTGGTAGTGTTATTGTGGTGGTGCTGGTGGTGCTGGTGGTGCTGGTGGTAGTGTTATTGTGGTGGTGCTAGTGGTAGTGTTATTGTTGAGGTGCTGGTGGTGCTGGTGGTAGTGTTATTGTGGTGGTGCTAGTGGTAGTGTTATTGTTGAGGTGCTGGTGGTGCTGGTGGTAGTGTTATTGTGGTGGTGCTGGTGGTAGTGTTATTGTTGAGGTGCTGGTGGTGCTGGTGGTAGTGTTATTGTGGTGGTGCTAGTGGTAGTGTTATTGTGGTGGTGCTGGTGGTGCTGGTGGTGCTGGTGGTGCTGGTGGTAGTGTTATTGTGGTGGTGCTAGTGGTAGTGTTATTGTGGTGGTGCTGGTGGTGCTGGTGGTAGTGTTATTGTGGTGGTGCTGGTGGGAGTGTTATTGTGGTGGTGCTAGTGGTAGTGTTATTGTGGTGGTTATTACAACCTAGGATTTCTAAGGGCCTGTTATCCCAGGTGTAATGGGAGCAAATAAACACAGCAGAAAAAGTTTAGACTTATATTATCCTTCACCAATTATAACAGCAATATGTACACTATGTACAGTGATAAATATAGTGCACTCCACGGTAAGCAAGGCAGAAATAGAAGCCACAAGATAGCAGACCGTGCTTCAACCAGCTCTAGAGTGGGAATGACAAGGGCAGACAGGAGAGCGGTATCCACATAACCTCTGAGATTGTCAATCCCACCTTCTTATTGGCTAGAACCTGGTCACTAGTTGAACGATGGGGCCCCATCATCAACTCTTAGCAACCTGGTTCGCTGGTTGGGGGAGATAGCCTGTAAATGAGGGTGTGTCCATGCGCCGAATAAAGGTTACGTACTCTTTGCATGCCACACCCCCACCCCCGAGAAGGCTCAGGATTAGGCTGCCACCTCCCAGTGGTAACCGTGCCGCCATGGCACAAAATAATGGGACCGCCTATCCTCTCCACCATCCAACTCTTAGATAGAGCTCAGCTTTCCTAGTGACCAAAAGCCAAACCCTAAACTTAGAGTGAGACAGCAGTCAGACAGGCTAGCATAGGTCCAAGATACAGGCGGACGGTAGCCCGCATCCCCTCACTAAAAAAAAACCCCACATCAGGGGATAAAAAAAAGAGCTTGAAAGGGGTTACCACAAATACATCCTAACCTAAATAAAATAATAAACTAGACTCTTGACAAAGAGTCTGCCAACACATTTTCTTTGCCGGCAATATATTTAATAAAAATATTGTAGGGCTGCAGCCTGAGAGTCCAACGCATAAGCCTTGTGTTGTGATTCTTCATGGCTTGGAGATAGACTAACGGGTTGTGATCACTGTAGACTGTGACCACCTGCGATGTCTGGCCCACATAAACATCGAAATGTTCCAAAGCCAGTACCAGCGCGAGGGCTTCTTTTTCAATGGTAGAGTAAGCTCTCTGATGTGGCTGGAACTTGGCTGAAAAGTATGCTACAGGCTGCAACTCCTTGTTCCCGATTTGTAATAGTACCGCCCCAACCCCAGACTCACAAGCATCAACCTGTAATGAAAAAGGTTTGGAGAAGTCTGGAGACAGGAGAATGGGTGCAGAGCACAATAATCTTTTTGCTTTATTAAAAGCAGTGTTACAATCTGACGTCCAATTAAAGGGAACTTTATGACTGGTAAGAGAGGTAAGAGGGGCTGCAATATCTGAGAAATTCTTACAGAATCTTCTGTAAAATCCTATCATGCCTAGGAAACGTTGAAGAGATTTCCTATCATGAGGAACTGGATAATCTTTAATCGAAAGAACTTTGGCAAGTTTAGGTGCAACTTTACCACTACCTACTTCATGGCCTAGAAAAGTGACAGTGGCCTGGCCAAAGGAAGATTTAGACAAATTAACTGTTAATTGGGAATTCTTAAAGGTCTCAAACAGAGCTTTAAGTCTAAGTAGGTGTTGATCCCAAGTATCAGACACCACGACAATATCATCTAGGTATGCTGCCGTGCCTTCAAGTCCTTTAATAGCCTGATGGATGAGTTTCTGGAATGAAGAGGGGGAATTTTTCATTCCGAAGGGGGTAACTGTATACTGATAATGACCTCCTGGAATTACGAAGGCAGAGATTTCCTTCGCCTTATCTGTCAAAGGTACCTGATAGTAACCTTTAAGGAGATCTAATTTGGACACAAAAGTAGCCTTACCCACAAAGTCAATTACGTCATCCAGACGAGGAAGAGGGTAAGCATCTGTAATTGTGACCTCGTTCACTTTACGGTAGTCTGTGCACATACGAAACCCTCCATCAGCCTTCTTTACTAGGATGCACGGTGAAGCCCATGGACTAGATGACTCCTCCACTAAACCATGTTCTAACAAGAAGTCTACTTCCTGCTGAAGTAGCCTTTGCTTTTCAGGATTAGCTCTGTAGGGGGAGAGTTTAATTGGTTTAGATTTTCCCACATCTACATCATGGTAACCTAACGTACATTTTTTCGGCACATCCGAAAAAATATTAGGATATGACTGTAGAAGCTCAGTTAAATTGGTTGCTTGTATTTCAGATAATCCATCCATTAACGGGCTAGGATCCTTGAGGAGGACAGAATTTGAAAGTTTAGTATTAATTTCAGAGATAGAGTGCAAAGAGTCAGAGTCGTCCTCAGAGGTAGAGGACAGAGTCATTACTGGGACTTTATCTGGTGTATAAAAGGCCTTGATTTGATTAATGTGGTAAGTTTTTGTTTTTGAGGTCTTACCAATGGGAGCTACCACATAATTTAAATCAGATAATCTACTTACTATCTGCATAGGTCCCGTAAATCTAGCTTTCAAGGTGTGGCCAGGTATAGGTTCCTGCACCAACACCTTGTCTCCTGGATGGAAGGAGCGGAATTGTGCACTTTTGTCATACCTCTGTTTCATCTTACTTTGAGCTATCTTTAGGTTAGCCGTGGCTAACTCACGTGCCACCTGCAACCTTGAAGACGGGTTGTAGAGTGCTGAGCTTACGTCTTCTCCCATCCATCCTTCTTTGAGCACCCGAAGAGGACCTCGTACATTGTGCCCAAAGATCAGCTCAAACGGACTATACCCTGTAGACTCTTGCACCGTCTCTCGTACTGAGAATAGCAACAATGGTAGAGATTCATCCCAATCTGTCGGAAAGTGCATGCAAAAACTTCTCATCATTGTTTTTAATGTTTGGTGGAATCTTTCCAAGGCGCCTTGGGACTGAGGGTGATAGGCAGTGGATAAGTTGTGAATTATCCCTAACCTAGTTAATACTTCCCTAAATGCTTTGGCAGTGAAGTTAGTACCTTGATCACTTTGTATAGTTTTAGGAATGCCAAAACAAGAAATGAATTTTGTTAAAGCTTTGAGAATAGCTTTAGTATTGATACTACGCATAGGGATTGCTTCAGGATATCTGGTTACTTTATCCATAATTGTAAATAAATACTGATTTCCAGACTTTGACTTAGGTAGTGGACCTACACAATCTATAATTAAATCTGCAAAAGGTTCTCCATCAGCAGGTATGGGTTGGAGAGGTGCAGGTTTAATGGAATGTCCAGGTTTCCCAACTTGCTGACATTCTCGGCAACACCTAATATGATTCTTCACATCTTTCTTTAATTTTGGCCAATAAAATTCTTTTGTGATTCTATACAAGGTTTTTGTAATTCCTAAGTGACCTCCTAATGACGTATTATGAGCTATATTTAATATCTGAGGTCTATACTTGGTTGGAACCACTAACCTGTCGTATAATTGCCGGCCCTCTATCTCCTTACCAGTCTCAGTGCATACCAAATAATCATTTTTAACTTCATACTTGACTGGATGACCCAAAGAGGATTTACCCATGGCTGCCTCAAAAGCGAATTTTAAAGAAGGGTCCTTTCGTTGTTCCTCCCGGAAGGACAGTCCCTCGGGCATGGAAACAGAGACATCTGGGAATCCTGCAACCTGGGAATAGGAAGGCTTGATCGGGGTCTGTTCACTTGATTTACGAGACTCCGGCCGGTGTGTCTCATAAAACAACGTGGCTATTCCGAGATCGGAGTCGTCCAAGGATAGGTCAACATTCTCCCCAGACAACCCTTGGGATGTTGCCCGAGTTATGGCCAACACTGGAGAAGCATTAATCATTATAGGTTCAGGACACGAAGTAACAGTAGTAATGTTATTACCCAGTAATAACATGGCATTTTTCATGGGAAATCCTTTTGAGATACCTACAGTCAAGTACCCAGTGTAATATTTGCACTGTACATAAATTTTATGCAAAGGAACTGAATATATAGTTCCTCCGTAAGCTTCCAATAAAACTGAGGAATTCAAGGAAGTATTCTCTGAAAGGGGTAATATTCCTTCTCTGACAAGTGAGCAATATGCTCCAGTATCTCTAAAGGTATTTACTTTAGTTGGTTCTGAGTTTTCCTGAAGGGAAATAAGACTTTCGCAATAATAAGGGGCCATACCTTTTTCTACTTCTCTAGGGGACATGTTACTAGGGATATTAGAGATTTTCCCGATGGGTTGAGGCTTTTGGGGGCAGTTGGAACTGATGTGACCTACTTTATTACATCTGAAGCAGACGACAGGCTTGCCCTTTACTCCCTGATGACGTTGCAAGTGGTGTCGTTCTGGCTGGTGCCTCTCTGGATATTGTTGTCGAGATGCTCCATAAGTAGTTTGCCTCTCCGCAGGGGGACCATATGTTGAGAAGCGTGGCTCACCAGGTGACTTATTTGGATGACGTAGACGCTCTCCCTCCGGCTGGCACTTCATTCTCCAATGTTGTCGATCTCTGCTCACGCCAGACTGTTGAAAAGAGAGACAGGACCGCTCGGACAAGGAGCGGTTCGTTTCGAAAGTATCAGCCAACCTGGCCGCCTCCAATGCAGTGGTTAAGTCACGATCCTGCAGAAAGACATGAACCTCTGGTCCCACAGACTCCAGCAGGTTATCAATCAGAATAAGCTGCACCAGCTCCTCAAAGTTAGAGACACCACTCGCTTTATACCAGCTGGTAAAAGCTTTGGTTTGCTGTCTCACAAAGTCCACCAGGGATTGACCAAGCTGCCGCCTGTTCAATTTGAAGGTCTTACGATATTTAGCTGGGATACATGTATATGCTCCCAACACTGTGGTCTTCACTACTTGATAATCAGAGAATTCAGCGTCAGTTAATACCGACGTAAATTCCTGTGCCTTACCCAATAATGCTGTATGAACCAACGCTGCCCAGTGCTGTTCCGGCCACCTCAAGGCTCGAGCCTGATTTTCGAAGCTTTCGAAAAATTGCTCTGGTTCGGCCTCATTGAAGCGGGGAACAAGCTGTACTGCTTTTTGTAAACTGAAATCGTTTACAGAATGCGAAAACTGCCTCCTTTCTCTTTCCCTATCAAATTCTTCCCTTGCGAATGCTCTCTGTTCCCTAGTTTGCTCAAGATTGATTTTTGCCAGCTCAAGTGCCAACGACGCTGATTCACCCTGAGACAACCCAGCTGCACTATACTGACCATTTTGCTCCGTAGGTATATCATCTTCCTCATGCGAGAACATAGTAGTTTTTGCCCCAGCTCCCGTAGAGGGAGGAGTTTGATGTGCCATCTCTTCTTCAATAAGTATGTCAGCAATAAGTGAACGCAGTTGCGCAGCTGTGAGAGTGCGTTTATAGGGAATGCCAATGGAACGAGCAATTTGCCAACAACGCTGTAGAGACAATTTAGGTAGGTTATGCAAAGTATATGCCGACACCAGGCGTCTGACTCGTCTAGGTGGCATAAGTTATTCGCTATGCACAGTACGAATACCCCAACGTAACACGTTAATTTGCAGAACACGCTTAGCTATGCACAGTACGATTGCAGAATACGCATACAAGCAAAGCCGACTGCACACAAGATTGACCGTAGCGAAGCGAGCACACTGAACAAGCTAGTAGCGAGCTGTTGAACGATCACACAATAGCAAGGCTGATCATAAGCAACTGACACGCAAAATTTGTAAAGCGAAGCGAGACAGCAAGCTACACAATGTTCCTGCTACAAGCTTCACCCTAAGCTCAACCGTTTCTCTAAGTCCAGCTCTCGGACAGGCTACCCATATTACAACCTAGGATTTCTAAGGGCCTGTTATCCCAGGTGTAATGGGAGCAAATAAACACAGCAGAAAAAGTTTAGACTTATATTATCCTTCACCAATTATAACAGCAATATGTACACTATGTACAGTGATAAATATAGTGCACTCCACGGTAAGCAAGGCAGAAATAGAAGCCACAAGATAGCAGACCGTGCTTCAACCAGCTCTAGAGTGGGAATGACAAGGGCAGACAGGAGAGCGGTATCCACATAACCTCTGAGATTGTCAATCCCACCTTCTTATTGGCTAGAACCTGGTCACTAGTTGAACGATGGGGCCCCATCATCAACTCTTAGCAACCTGGTTCGCTGGTTGGGGGAGATAGCCTGTAAATGAGGGTGTGTCCATGCGCCGAATAAAGGTTACGTACTCTTTGCATGCCACAGTGGTGCTGGTGGTGCTGGTGGTGCTGGTGGTAGTGTTATTGTGGTGGTGCTGGTGGTAGTGTTATTGTGGTGGTGCTGGTGGTGCTGGTGGTGCTGGTGGTAGTGTTATTGTGGTGGTGCTGGTGGTGCTGGTGGTGCTGGTGGTAGTGTTATTGTGGTGGTGCTGG
>NW_027196051.1:97500-112886 GCF_038502225.1 Cherax quadricarinatus | reverse complement strand
TGGAGGACAGAAGGGTCAGGGGTGACATGATAACGACATACAAGATACTGCGGGGAATAGACAAGGTGGACAGAGATAGGATGTTCCAGAGAAGGGACACAGAAACAAGGGGTCACAACTGGAAGCTGAAGACTCAAACGAGTCACAGGGACGTTAGGAAGTATTTCTTCAGTCATAGAGTCGTCAGGAAGTGGAATAGCCTAGCAAGTGAAGTAGTGGAGGCAGGAACCATACATAGTTTTAAGAAGAGGTATGACAAAGTTCAGGAAGCAGAGAGGGAGAGGACCTAGTAGCGATCAGTGAAGAGGCGGGGCCAGGAGCTGAGTCTCGACCCCTGCAACCACAATTAGGTGAGTACAATTAGGTGAGTACACACATTTGTTAGTGGGTTTTGTTTGGAGAAGGACCTGCCTAGTATGGGCAAGTAGGCCTGCTATAGTGTTCCTTCTTATGCTTATGTACTTGGATGGGGACAGCACGGTGATGGAGAGAGAACCTCTGCGGGACTCTGGGAAGACTTGATGGGTATAGTGAAGAGCAGTGATCCAGAGACCAGGTGGAGGGAGCTCCTAGCCTAGAGGAACTCTTCCAGCTGCAACCTCAACCACAGTCCCCAGTCACAGTCCCCAGTCACAGTCCCCAGTCACAGTCCCCAGTCACAGTCCCCAGTTACAGTCCCCACTCCCCCAACAACACTAACATTGTCCCCAACTTTTCTCCTTCTCCCCTCCCCCTCCTCTTCCTTGACGTCTTCCTGGTAGACGGGTACACACCAGCCTAGAACTACCTCTCCCAGTAGACAGGATGAGGGAGAGTGTGTGTGAGGGAGAGAGACAGGATGAGGGAGAGTGTGTGTGAGGGAGAGAGACAGGATGAGGGAGAGTGTGTGTGAGTGAGAGAGACAGGGTAAGGGAGAGAGTGTGAGGGAGAAAGACAGGGTGAGGGAGAGAGTGTGAGGGAGAGAGTGTGAGGGAGAGAGAGACAGGGTGAGGGAGAGAGGGTGTCATAGTTTATGTTATGCTTGCCTCAAGGGTGTTAAAAACGAGATCATATATTTCAGGGTTGAGTACCAGCCTGGAGACCACCACAACACAACCTTGGTGTGGGCGGTGTGTGTAGGACTCTTACGGCCGCCCACCACTTATGACCATGACCACTCCCTCACCCATGACCACTCCCTCACCCATGACCACTCCCTCACCTATGACCACTCCCTCACCTATGACCACTCCCTCACCCATGACCACTCCCTCACCCATGACCACTCCCTCACCCATGACCACTCCCTCACCTATGACCACTCCCTCACCCATGACCACTCCCTCACCCATGACCACTCCCTCACCCATGACCACTCCCTCACCTATGACCACTATCTCACCCATGACTTCATCAGGATATAGATAATTTTCCACATGGAAAGAACTTATGGAGGGAGAGGAGCTTAGTGAGGAGGAGGAGCTTAGGGAGGGGGAGGAGCTTAGGAAAGAGAGGAGCATAGGAAGGGGGAGGGGCTTAGGGAGGGGGAGGAGCTTAGGGAGGGGGAGGAGCTTAGGGAGGGGGAGGAGCTTAGGGAGGGGCAGGAGCATAGGGAGGGAGAGGAGCTTAGGAAAGGGAGGAGCATAGGAAGGGGGAGGAGCTTAGGGTGGGGGAGGAGCTTAGGGAGGGGGAAGAGCTTAGGGATGGGGAGGAGCTTAGGAAGGAGAGGAGCTTAGGAAGGGGGAGGAGTTTAGGGAGGGGAAGGAAGTTACGAAGAGGGAGGAGCTTAGGGAGGGGGGTAGCTTAGGGAAGGTGAGGAGCTTAAGGAGAGGGAAGAGCGTAGGGAAGGGGAGGAGCTTAGCGAAGGGGGGAGATTAGGGAGAAGAGCTTAGGGAAGGGGAAGAGTTTAGGGAGGGGGAGGTGGTTAGGAAGCGGGAGGAGCTTAGAGAGGGGAGGAGTTTAGGGAAGAGGAGGAGCTTATGGAAGGGGAGGAGCTTAGGGAGGGGAGGAGCTTAGGATGATGGAGGAGCTTTGGGAAGAGGAGGAGCTTAGAGAAGGGGAGGAGCTTATGAAAGGGGAGGAGCTTATGGAAGGGGAGGAGCTTACGGAAGGGGAGGAGGTTAGGAAGAGGGAGGAGCTTAGGGAAGGGGAGGAGCTTAGGGAAGGAGAGGAGCTTAGGAAAAGGGAGGAGCTTAGGGAAGAGAGGAGCATAGGGAAGGGGAAGAGTTTAGGGAGGGGAGGACGTTAGGAAGGGGAATGAGGTTAGGGAGGGGAGGAGCTTAGGAAGGAGGAGTTTAGGGAAGGGGAGGAGCGTAGGGAGGAGAGGTGCTTAGGGAATGCGAGGCGTTTAGGGAGGGAGAGGAGGTTAGGAAGAGGGAGGAGCTTAGAGAGGGGAGGAGCTTCTGGAAGGGGAGGAGTTTAGGGAGGGGGAGGAGCTTAGAGAGGGGAAGAACTTAGGGAAGGGGAGGAATTTAGTGAAGGGGAGGAGCTTAGAGAGGGGAGGAACTTAGGGAAGGGGAGGAGTTTAGGGAAGGGGAGGAGCTTAGGGAAGGGGAGTTGGTTAGAGAGGGGAGGAGCTTAGGGAAGGGGAGGAGATTAGGAAGAGGGAGGAGCTTATGGAAGGGAAAGAGCTTAGGGAAGGGGAGGAGCTTAGGAAAAGGGAGGAGCTTAGAGAGGGGAGGAGCTTAGGGAATGGGAGGAGCTTTGGGAAGTGGAGGACTTTAGAGAGGGGAGGAACTTAGGGAAGGGGAGGAGTTTAGGGAAGGGGAGGAGCTTAGAGAGGGGAGGAACTTAGGGAAGGGGAGGGGTTTAGGGAAGGGGAGGAGCTTAGGGAAGGGGAGGAGGTTAGAGAGGGGAGGAACTTAGGGAAAGGGAGGAGCTTTGGGAAGGGAGGAGATTAGGAAGAGGGACGAGGTTAGAGAGGGGAGGACCTTAGGGAAGGGGAGGGGTTTAGGGAAAGGGAGGAGCTTAGGGAAGGGGACGAGATTAGAGAGGGGAGGAACTTAGGGAAGGGGAGGAGCTTTGGGAACGGGAGGAGCTTAGGGAAGGGGATGAGCTTAGGGAAGGGGAGGAGTTTAGGGAGGGTGAGGAGGTTAAGAAGAGGAAGGAGCTTAGGGAGGAGAGGAGCTTATGGAGGGGGAGGAGCTTAGGGAAAAGGAGGAGGTTAGGAAGAGGGAGAAGCTTAGTGAAGGGGGGGAGCTTAGGGAGAGAGAGGAGCTTAGGTAGGGGCAAGAGCTTAAGGAAGTTTAGGGAGGAGAGAAGAGCTTAGGGAAGGGGAAAAGGTTAGGGAAGGGGAGGAGTTTAGGGAGGAGAGGAGCATAGGGAATGGGAGGCGTTTTAGGGAAGGAGAGGAGGTTAGGAAGAGGGAGGAGCTTAGAGAGGGGACGAGCTTCGGGAAGGGGAGGAGTTTAGGGAGGGGGAGGAGCTTAGAGAGGGGAAGAACTTAGGGAAGGGGAGGAATTTAGTGAAGGGGAGGAGCTTAGAGAGGGGAGGAACTTAGGGAAGGGGAGGAGTTTAGGGAAGGGGAGGAGCTTAGGGAAGGGGAGTTGGTTAGAGAGGGGAGGAGCTTAGGGAAGGGGAGGAGATTAGGAAGAGGGAGGAGCTTATGGAAGGGAAAGAGCTTAGGGAAGGGGAGGAGCTTAGGAAAAGGGAGGAGCTTAGAGAGGGGAGGAGCTTAGGGAATGGGAGGAGCTTTGGGAAGTGGAGGACTTTAGAGAGGGGAGGAACTTAGGGAAGGGGAGGAGTTTAGGGAAGGGGAGGAGCTTAGAGAGGGGAGGAAGTTAGGGAAGGGGAGGAGTTTAGGGAAGGGGAGGAGCTTAGGGAAGGGGAGGAGGTTAGAGAGGGGAGGAACTTAGGGAAAGGGAGGAGCTTTGGGAAGGGAGGAGATTAGGAAGAGGGACGAGGTTAGAGAGGGGAGGAACTTAGGGAAGGGGAGGGGTTTAGGGAAAGGGAGGAGCTTAGGGAAGGGGACGAGATTAGAGAGGGGAGGAACTTAGGGAAGGGGAGGAGCTTTGGGAACGGGAGGAGCTTAGGGAAGGGGATGAGCTTAGGGAAGGGGAGGAGTTTAGGGAGGGTGAGGAGGTTAAGAAGAGGAAGGAGCTTAGGGAGGAGAGGAGCTTATGGAGGGGGAGGAGCTTGGGGAAGGGGAGGAGGTTAGGAAGAGGGAGGAGCTTAGTGAAGGGGAGGAGCTTAGGGAGAGAGAGGAGCTTAGGTAGGGGCAAGAGCTTAAGGAAGTTTAGGGAGGGGAGAAGAGCTTAGGGAAGGGGAAAAGGTTAGGGAAGGGGAGGAGTTTAGGGAGGAGAGGAGCATAGGGAATGGGAGGCGTTTTAGGGAGGGAGAGGAGGTTAGGAAGAGGGAGGAGCTTAGGGAGGGGACGAGCTTAAGGAAAGGGAGGAGCTTAGGGAAGGGGAGGAAGTTAGGAAGAGGGAGGAGCTTATGGAAGGGAAGGAGCTTAGTTAATGGGAGGAGCTTAGGGTGGAGAGGAGCTTAGGGAAGAGGAGGAGCTTAGGAAAGGCGATGAGCTTAGGGAACGGGGGAGCTTTGGGAGGGGAAGGAGCTTTGGAAGGAGAAGGAGGAGGAGGAGAAGGATATAGGCGAGGCAGAGGATGGCACAATACTCGCTCCCATCCTATTCCTCATCCTCATAACTGACATAGACAGAGGTGTAAACCACAGCTCTGTGACCCCCTCAGACGGTACCAGATTTTGCATGACTGTCACCAGATTTTGCATGACTGTCACCAGATTTTGCATGACTGTCACCAGATTTTGCATGACTGTCACCAGATTTTGCATGACTGTCACCAGATTTTGCATGACTGTCACCAGATTTTGCATGACTGTCATCAGTTGAAGATTCTGTGAGTTTCGATGCGCGCATGAACCAGGTCTTCGAGTGCTCCGCAGATAGTGATGTGATGCTCAACGGGAACGTCATATCAGTTCCTCCGCTATGGAAAATTTGAGGAAATGAAAGTTAGAACGGAGTATAAACAAATTCTAACCATACAGTACATCGAAAGACTTATGCGAAGGACCTGGGAGTGTTAATGTCAGAGGATCTCATCATCGTGGACCACAAATGTGTCACAGATAATGGTAATATTTACTTCTATGACTCATACAAATAATGGTCACTTGATCGAGGCCTTCCGCTGGCTTACCTAGCTGAACATCTGAGTGAGGGTGATTGAGGAAACATCTGGGTGAGGGTGAAAACATCTGAGGGTGGAAACACGTGAATGAGGGTGGAAACATCTGGGGGAGGATGGAAACACCTGGGTGAGGGTGAAAACTTCTGAGTGAGAGGTGAGGGAGGAAACATCTGGGTGAGGGTGAGGGTGAGGGTGAGGGAGGAAACATCTGGCTGAGGGTTAAAATATCTGAGTGAGGGTGAGGGAGGAAACACCTGGGTGAAGATGAGGGCGGAAACATCTGAGTGAGGGTGGAAACACCTGGGTGAGGGTGGAAACATCTGAGTGAGGGTGAGAGAGGAAACACCTGTGTGAGGGTGGAAATACCTGAGTGAGTGTGGAAACTTAGTGAGGGTGGAAACACCTGGGTGAGGGTGGAAACACCTGGGTGAGGGTGGAAACATCTGAGTGAAGGCGGAAACACCTGGGTGAGGGTGGAAACACCTGGGTGAGGGTGGAAACATCTGAGTGAAGGCGGAAACACCTGGGTGAAGGAGGAAACACCTGGGTGAGGGTGGAAACATATGAATGAGGGTAAGGGAGGAAACACCTGGGTGAGGGTGGAAACATCTGTATGAGGGTGAAGGAGGAAACACCTGGGTGAGGGTGGAAACATCTGTATGAGGGTGAAGGAGGAAACACCTGGGTGAGGGTGGAAACACTTGGGTGAGGGTGGAAACACCTGGGTGAGGGTGGAAACACTTGGGTGAGGGTGGAAACACTTGGGTGAGGGTGGAAACACTTGGGTGAGGGTGGAAACACTTGGGTGAGGGTGGAAACACCTGGGTGAGGGTGGAAACACCTGGGTGAGGGAAGAAACATCTGAGGGAGAGGGAGGAAACACCTGGGTGAGGACGGAAACATCTGAGTGAGGGTGAGGGTGGAAACACCTGGGTGAGGGTGGAAACACTTGGGTGAGGGTGGAAACACCTGGGTGAGGGTGGAAACACCTGGGTGAGGGAAGAAACATCTGAGGGAGAGGGAGGAAACACCTGGGTGAGGACGGAAACATCTGAGTGAGGGTGAGGGAGGAAACACCTGGGTGAGGGTGGAAACATGTGAGTGAGGGTGAAGGAGGAAACACCTAGGTGAGGGTGAAAACACCTGGGTGAGGGTGTAAACATCTGAGTGAGGGTGAGGGAGGAAACGCCTGGGTGAGGGTTGAAACACCTGGGTGAGGGAGGAAACACCTGGGTGAAGGTGGAAACATCTGAGTGAGGGTGAAAACTCCTGGGTGAGGGTGGAAACACCTGGGTGAGGGTAAAAACGTCTTGGTGAGGGTGGAAACATCTGAGTGAGGGTGAGGAAGGAAACACATGGGTGAGGGTGGAAACATCTGAGTGAGGGAGGAAACACCTGGGTGAGGGTGGAAACACCTTGGTGAGGGTGGTAACACCTTGGTGAGTGTGGAAACACCTGGGTGAAGGTGGAAACACCTGGGTGAGGGTAGAAACACCTGGGTGAGGGTGGAAACACCTGGGTGAGGGTAGAAACACCTGGGTGAGGGTGGAAACACCTGGGTGAGGGTGGAAACACCTTGGTGAGGGTGGTAACACCTTGGTGAGGGTGGAAACACCTGGGTGAAGGCGGAAACACCTGGGTGAGGGTAGAAACACCTGGGTGAGGGTGGAAACACCTGGGTGAGAGTGGAAACACCTGGGTGAGGGTGGAAACACCTGGGTGAGGGTGGAAACACCTGGGTGAGGGTGGAAACACCTGGGTGAGGGTGGAAACACCTGGGTGAGGGTGGAAACACCTGGGTGAGGGTGGAAACACCTGGGTGAGAGTGGAAACACCTGGGTGAGGGTGGAAACACCTGGGTGAGGGTGGAAACACCTGGGTGAGGGTGGAAACACCTGGGTGAGGGTGGAAACACCTGGGTGAGGGTGGAAACACCTGGGTGAGGGTGGAAACACCTGGGTGAGGGTGGAAACACCTGGGTGAGGGTGGAAACACCTGGGTGAGGGTGGAAACACCTGGGTGAGGGTGGAAACACCTGGGTGAGGGTGGAAACACCTGGGTGAGGGAAAGAGTGTGTAACAGTGTGTTGTGCTCGTTAAAAGGTGTTAAAATTTAGAGCGTTTATTTCAGGGTTGAGTACCAGCCTGAGACCACCACAACTCGACCTTGGTGTGGGCGTTCTATAGGGTTCTCACACCCACGCCCACACCCACGATTTTTTTCAATTACACCGTTGCACTAACGCCCAAATTTAATGCATACGCATTTTTCCATGCGTGTTCTTATGTGTAGTGGAGGAGGTGGGGGAGCTAGATGGTAGGGGAAGGGTGCTGGGAGCAAGAAGGTAGGAAAGGGGTGGGGGAGCTAGAAGGTAGGAGAGGGGTGGGGGAGCTAGAAGATAGGAGAGCGGTGAGGAGAGCTAGAAGGGAGGAGAGGGGTGGGGGAGCTAGAAGGTAGGAGAGGGGTGGGGGAGCTAGAAGGTAGAAAAAGGGTGGGGGAGCTAGAAGATAGGAAGGTGGTGGTGGGAACTAGAAGGTAGGAAAGGGGTGAGGGAGCTATAAGGTAGGAGAGGGGTGGGGGAGCTAGAAGGTAGGAGAGGGGGTGGGGGAGCTAGATGGTAAGAGAGGGATGGGGGAGCTAGAAGATAGGAAAGGGGTGGGGGAGCTAGAAGGTAGGAATGAGGTGGGGAGAGCTAGAAATCCTTACCAAAAACCAAAGTAGAAGTCCCCAGCCACAAAGTAGAAATTCCCAGCCACAAAGTAGAAATCCCCGCCCACCACCAAAGTAGAACTCCCCAGCCACAACCAGTGCCTGGCTGCAAGTCACCAGTGAGTGACCATCCTGATAACCACACACACGTACTCGCATGGTTAAGACAATCATTACCACACGTCCAGCTTTGAACGTGTTCTGGAAAACACTATGTGACAGACACCTTGACAGACTTGAGACATACCACGATCACTGGACTTCTTATCTTGACAACTCTATCAGACGCCCTCACAATCATGTTAATCTCTTCCGAGCTCTTGACGACCCTGCTCCTCCCCCTCGATACACTAAATTTTTCTATAATCTTGCTCTTCTGTTGCGCTCTTCCGCTCCTTTTCTCGCACTTTTCCACGCTATAATGTCCTAAAGTAAATTACCATCTTTGCATTATATATCTTTATCTCTTCAACTTGTCCTTAACTACCATTGTCATGGAGGGGCGTTCTCTGTGCAGTTCTGTGGAGCAGCTTGCCTAGTGTTATTTGGGGCCACTTAAACTCCTACCTTTTTCCTGATTTGCGCGAACAGTCTTGTAGTTGACATAAGACAAAGAGCGGAAACAGTTGTATTACTTTCACGGCTGACATAAGCTTTAAAATGCTTTGCAGTTGGGTTTAGCCCGACTCTTTTCCTTAATCTCTATGCTTTCCTCTCCTCCACCTATTCTTCACCTATCCCCACTTCCCCCTCGCCCCTGGTGGGTCCTTCCCTGTGAGTTCCTCCTGATTCTAGTTCACACGTCCAGTCAACTCTCTGGCCGACACAAAGCACTCGCATAATATTTATGTTGATGGACTAAGTGGCCCAGAGCGATGTTTACACCTAGAATACTTCTTGCGTTGGGCCGAAAGTTAAGTGACCCTGAGTGGTCAGGTGGGTGGGTTGACAGGGTGGAGGGGTGGGTTGACAGGGTGAGTGACTTGATACATTACCTCGGGTAACTAATTTAAGCAAAAAAATAAAAATAAATAAAAAGGTTTTATCTCGTTAGGTTTTGTTGATTTTGATGCCAAAAAATTATTAAAATCTGTCTCGTAGCCTAGAAAATTACATCAGAAATTGTCAAATCTGTTTCCATCGTATTAAAAGGCTTGTCTAGAACCCAGGTATTATTTATGCATGTAAGCTTAAATTAAATAATATAATCATAATGAAATACTGATCTTCAAAGATGTATTGAAATCCTGAATCATCTCAAAACAGTGTCACGTTGCTTTATAAGAGTCCACAAATCAAATAGCGAAATTGTAAATAAACTGAGGCAGAATAACAACAGCTCTAAGCTTGTTAATGAGTTCAGTTCTTGGTCTGTAAATGATCTGAGGTTGAATAATATGTCTTAGCCTGTAACTGAGCTAAGATAACAGCTCTTTGCCTGCAAATGAGCCGAGGTAAGATAACTGCTTGTAAATGAGATGAGGTAGGATATCAACTCTTAGCCTATGGACGTGCTGAGGTAGACTTGGTAGTCCAAAGCCTTGAAATGAGCTGAGGCAAGCTAACAGGTCTTGGTCAGTAGCAGAGCTGAGATGGGATAACAGCTTTTCAGCTAACCAAGGACTTGATTTCAACTAAAGGAACACGTCAACAAGAGCGGCAACCCATTTAATTGCTAGGGCACAACAACTCTCCTACAAAGAACCATCCTACATCCTCACACCTATCCACAATCCCACCCACGACCAGCGATAATAATTGTAGAATCTTTTTTTATAATTTTCGTAAATTCAGCATGTGTAAATATGAATAATATAATAACTGTGTATTAAAATGTGACGTTGATTTGACCCTTCAAGAAATTTTGTGTGAAGGAGGGTGTGCAGCGGCCGCGGAGTGATACCAGGGTAGGAGGAAGCAACAGTGAATTAATGTGTGAGTGCTGGTTGGGGTGAAATCGTCTAGTAATCCAACGCCATCGAGGCCATAATTAAATGGATCGGCCTCAAACTATAATCATTAAGTACTGGAATGTCCCCTGTTGAAGATTATTATTATAATCATGGGGAGCGCTAAACCCGTAGGATTATACAGTGCACGTGAGGGGGATAGAGGGTATTTAGGCTCAATGCAGGGAACCGGAGCACAATCCAATTCGCTACATCAAGAGCCCCTCACCAGCGTCAAATGTTGAAGAATAAGGACAGAGAATTTGCGGGGCCTCCAGAATTAGGTGGTGATAGTGAAAATAATGAGGCGTTGCCATGCAGCACATCAAGTATATATGCCATTAGTTCTTTCATTTAGTTTCCTGGCTGGCTAGTGTAGGGTCTATATGTCAGGGAGGCGTTAAGGTGCGTTCCACCAGCAGTATCTTCCTGTGACAAATGGTAGTTAATGTGTACAAAATTTATTGTTCTAATGATATAATAAGGATTTATTATTATTATAATCAAAGGGGAAGCGCTAAACCCGGCGGATTATACAGCGCCTGGGGGGGGGGATGTGGAAGGCATTCAGGCTTAATTCGGAGAACTGGAGCACAGATCCAATTCCCTAAATCAAGAGCCCCTCACCAACATCAAGGAACCTTCCTTGAGGGGATATAATAAGGAGAAAACCCTTCCTAGCCTCTACACAAATATTTCCATATTTATAAGGAAATATTATTGAATATGTCTTCTTTAATAATGTGAAAATGTGTTATGAATAAAT
This sequence comes from Cherax quadricarinatus, assembly GCF_038502225.1. Lineage (NCBI taxonomy): Eukaryota > Metazoa > Arthropoda > Malacostraca > Decapoda > Parastacidae > Cherax > Cherax quadricarinatus. Next base: position 102,330 of record NW_027196051.1, on the reverse strand, counting down.
ATGAAAACAAAATTTATTAGAGACTCACAGGATAACAAAAATATTATGACTTAACTGAGACGAAAAACGAAGGGAAAACAAGGTGAGGGAGAGAAGAGACAGCATAAATAAGAGAAGAAACAGTATAAATAAGAGAAGAAACAGCATAAATAAGAGTGAAGACATGGTGAAGGAGAGAGAGCAAGAGAGAGATAACAGTGTCACAGTATGTGATATGCTTGGTTAGAGGCTGTTAAAAATTACCTCGTTTATTTCAGGGTTGAGTACGAGCCTTGGGGCTGCCTGGCGTGTGATCATGGGCGCCCACACCCTTCACTCTTCACCCACATCCATGTACTCATGTCAAAATTCAGCACAAGCATAATAGAGGGGAGGGGCTGTTGATGATATAAGGGGGAGAGAGAGGTAGGAGCAGCTAGGGAATGGGTGGAGGGAGGTGCTCAGGCAGGGGGGGGGGACCTAAACAGTATAATAATGATAACTATATTTACTACCAGTACATTACAAGGTATACAGTCCTAACTGAAATCAATGACATACTACTATATAGAAAGCCGTTTGTTATGCTGAGCATTTCGGGCAAATTAGGTCAATTTTGTCCCAGGATGCGACCCACACCAGTCCACTAGCACCCAGGTACCCATTTTATTGATGGATGAACAGGGACAACAGGTGTAAAGAAACACACCCAATGTTTCTACCCTTGCCGGGAATCGAACACGGAGATCGCCGTGTAAAGCGAGAGCTTTAGCCACCAGACCACGGGACACCGTACCTACCAGGGCACAGGACACCGTAGCCACCAGGCCATGGGGTACTGTAGACACCAGGCCACGGGGCACTGTAGCCACCAGGCCATGGGGCACTGTAGCCACCAGACCACGGGGCACCGTAGTCACCAGGCCACGGGGCACCGTAGTCACCAGGCCACGGGGCACCGTAACCACCAGACCACGGGGCACCGTAACCACCAGACCACGGGGCACCGTAACCACCAGACCACGGGGCACCGTAACCACCAGACTACGGGGCACCGTAACCACCAGACTACGGGGCACCGTAACCACCAGACCACGGGGCACCGTAACCACCAGACCACGGGGCACCGTAGCCACCAGACCACGGGGCACCGTAGCCACCAGGCCACGGGGCACCGTAACCACCAGACCACGGGGCACAGTAGTCACCAGACCACGGGGCACCGTAGCCACCAGACCACGGGGCACCGTAGCCACCAGACCACGGGGCACCGTACCCACCAGACCACGGGGCACCGTAGCCACCAGACCACGGGGCACCGTAGCCACCAGACCACGGGGCACCGTAGCCACCAGACCACGGGGCACCGTAACCACCAGACCACGGGGCACCGTAGCCACCAGACCACGGGGCACCGTAGTCACCAGACCACGGGGCACCGTAGCTACCAGACCACGGGGCACCGTAGCCACCAGACCACGGGGCACCGTAGCCACCAGACCACGGGGCACCGTAGCTACCAGACCACGGGGCACCGTAGCCACCAGACCACGGGGCACCGTAGCTACCAGACCACGGGGCACCGTAGCCACCAGACCACGGGGCACCGTAGCTACCAGGACCTACACTCGTGTCTTATACCACAGTAGCTCCTGTACTTGGGAGGGACGTGACTGTGAAGGGATGACTGTGTACGGTGGAGATGAACCCATTGTTTCTTTAGCGTTTGAAGGTTAATGGCGTCATTACCTTACTGTAATTGCTTAGCTCATTTGTCAGTGTGAAACTGTAGCTCCTGGGCCCGCCTCTTGGCTTGTCATGTGCACCAGCGTAGTTTACCTCTGTTATTACTTATTCTAAATCAGCTGAATCACTCATGTTACACATGTTAATTATCCTCACATGTTAATTATCCTCACATGTTAATTATCCTCACATGTTAATTATCCTCACATGTTAATTATCCTCACATGTTAATTATCCTCACTTCTTAATTATCCTCACACGCCTTAATTATCCTCACTTCTTAATTATCCTCACATCTTAATTATCCTCACATCTTAATTATCCTCACATGTTAATTATCCTCACTTCTTAATTATCCTCACATCTTAATTATCCTCACATGTTAATTATCCTCACTTCTTAATTATCCTCACACGCCTTAATTATCCTCACTTCTTAATTATCCTCACTTCTTAATTATCCTCACACGCCTTAATTATCCTCACTTCTTAATTATCCTCACTTCTTAATTATCCTCACTTCTTAATTATCCTCACTTCTTAATTATCCTCACTTCTAAATTATCCTCACTTCTAAATTATCCTCACTTCTTAATTATCCTCACATCTTAATTATCCTCACTTCTTAATTATCCTCACACGCCTTAATTATCCTCACATGTTAATTATCCTCACTTCTTAATTATCCTCACACGTCTTAATTATCCTCACTTCTTAATTATCCTCACACGCCTTAATTATCCTCACTTCTTAATTATCCTCACTTCTTAATAATCCTCACACGCCTTAATTATCCTCACTTCTTAATTATCCTCACTTCTTAATTATCCTCACATCTTAATTATCCTCACATGTTAATTATCCTCACTTCTTAATTATCCTCACACGCCTTAATTATCCTCACTTCTTAATTATCATCACTTCTTAATTATCCTCACTTCTTAATTATCCTCACATCTTAATTATCCTCACATGTTAATTATCCTCACTTCTTAATTATCCTCACACGCCTTAATTATCCTCACATGTTAATTATCCTCACTTCTTAATTATCCTCACACGCCTTAATTATCCTCACATGTTAATTATCCTCACTTCTTAATTATCCTCACACGTCTTAATTATCCTCACTTCTTAATTATCCTCACACGCCTTAATTATCCTCACTTCTTAATTATCCTCACTTCTTAATAATCCTCACACGCCTTAATTATCCTCACTTCTTAATTATCCTCACTTCTTAATTATCCTCACATCTTAATTATCCTCACTTCTTAATTATCCTCACTTCTTAATTATCCTCACACGCCTTAATTATCCTCACTTCTTAATTATCCTCACTTCTTAATTATCCTCACTTCTTAATTATCCTCACTTCTAAATTATCCTCACACGCCTTAATTATCCTCACTTCTTAATTATCCTCACTTCTTAATTATCCTCACACGCCTTAATTATCCTCACTTCTTAATTATCCTCACTTCTTAATTATCCTCACTTCTTAATTATCCTCACTTCTTAATTATCCTCACTTCTTAATTATCCTCACACGCCTTAATTATCCTCACTTCTTAATTATCCTCACTTCTTAATTATCTTCACACGCCTTAATTATCCTCACTTCTTAATTATCCTCACTTCTTAATTATCCTCACACGCCTTAATTATCCTCACTTCTTAATTATCCTCACTTCTTAATTATCCTCACTTCTTAATTATCCTCACTTCTTAATTATCCTCACACGCCTTAATTATCCTCACTTCTTAATTATCCTCACTTCTTAATTATCCTCACACGCCTTAATTATCCTCACTTCTTAATTATCCTCACTTCTTAATTATCCTCACACGCCTTAATTATCCTCACTTCTTAATTATCCTCACTTCTTAATTATCCTCACACATCTTAATTATCCTCACTTCTTAATTATCCTCACACGCCTTAATTATCCTCACTTCTTAATTATCCTCACTTCTTAATTATCCTCACATCTTAATTATCCTCACACGCCTTAATTATCCTCACTTCTTAATTATCCTCACATCTTAATTATCCTCACACGCCTTAATTATCCTCACTTCTTAATTATCCTCACATGTTAATTATCCTCACTTCTTAATTATCCTCACACGCCTTAATTATCCTCACTTCTTAATTATCCTCACTTCTTAATTATCCTCACATCTTAATTATCCTCACACGCCTTAATTATCCTCACTTCTTAATTATCCTGACTTCTTAATTATCCTCACTTCTTAATTATCCTCACTTCTTAATTCTCCTCACTTCTTAATTATCCTCACTTCTTAATTATCCTCACACGCCTTAATTATCCTCACTTCTTAATTATCCTCACACGCCTTAATTATCCTCACTTCTTAATTATCCTCACTTCTTAATTATCCTCACTTCTTAATTATCCTCACACGCCTTAATTATCCTCACTTCTTAATTATCCTCACTTCTTAATTATCCTCACACGCCTTAATTATCCTCACTTCTTAATTATCCTCACTTCTTAATTATCCTCACACGCCTTAATTATCCTCACTTCTTAATTATCCTCACTTCTTAATTATCCTCACATGCCTTAATTATCCTCACTTCTTAATTATCCTCACACGCCTTAATTATCCTCACTTCTTAATTATCCTCACTTCTTAATTATCCTCACTTCTTAATTATCCTCACATCTTAATTATCCTCACACGCCTTAATTATCCTCACTTCTTAATTATCCTCACTTCTTAATTATCCTCACTTCTTAATTATCCTCACTTCTTAATTATCCTCACTTCTTAATTATCCTCTCTTCTTAATTATCCTCACTTCTTAATTATCCTCACATCTTAATTATCCTCACTTCTTAATTATCCTTACATCTTAATTATCCTCACTTCTTAATTATCCTCACATCTTAATTATCCTCACTTCTTAATTATCCTCAATTCTTAATTATCCTCACTTCTTAATTATCCTCACTTCTTAATTATCCTCACTTCTTAATTATCCTCACATCTTAATTATCCTCACTTCTTAATTATCCTCACATCTTAATTATCCTCACTTCTTAATTATCCTCACTTCTTAATTATCCTCACATCT
>NW_027196051.1:75000-92500 GCF_038502225.1 Cherax quadricarinatus | reverse complement strand
ACCAATCAAGCTGATTCTCAGGACGGAAACAGTGCGGAACAGGATCCTCCAAGAGAAACCACGATTGAAATACTCGGAAGAGTACAAGAGGGTGTTCCTAGACAGAGACAGAACAAAATCAGAACGACAGCAGCTGAGGGAGAGGACAAAAAAGCGAAAGGAGCTAGGAAAAGAGACAAGGAGGGAACCAGCAGAGGTCAGTCAGAGCAGGACAGAACAGCAAGGGCAAGCACACACACAACTACTCTCAGAACCATACAACCTATCACACCATCCCAACACACCCTACAATCCATACCCACAGCCTCCACCCAACACCAAGCTATAGAATCCCACAGTGTGCCACCAGGTCTCCCACCCTCACAGGCCCCCCAAACCACAGTGTTGGAAAGGAAACTGAAGGTATGGTACACAAACGCTGATGGAATAACAAATAAGTGGGAGGAGTGGCAAGAAAGAGTCAAAGAAGCATCACCGGACATCATAGCTCTCACAGAAACCAAGCTTACAGGTATGATAACAGATGCCATCTTTCCAACGGGATACCAAATCCTGAGGAAAGACAGAGGGAACAGGGGGGGTGGAGGAGTGGCGTTGCTGATCAAAAATCGCTGGAATTTTGATGAGCTGGAGAGAGGAGATAGCGGAGAAGAAAGTGATTACATAGTGGGAACACTTCACTCTGGAGGTCCCAAGGTGGTAATAGCAGTGATGTATAACCCACCACAGAACAGCAGGAGGCCAAGGCAAGAGTACGACGAGAGCAATAGAGCGATGGTTGACACACTGGCTAGAGTGGCCAGAAGAGCTCATGCATGCAGGGCAAAGCTCCTGATCATGGGTGACTTTAACCACAAGGAGATAGATTGGGAGAACTTGGACCCACATGGGGGCCAAGATACTTGGAGGGCTAAGATGATGGAGGTGGTACTGGAGAACTTCATGTACCAACACGTAAGGGACACTACAAGAGAGAGAGGAGAGGATGAACCAGCAAGGCTGGACTTAGTATTCACCTTCAGTAGTGCAGATATCGAGGACATCACATATGAAAGACCCCTTGGGGCCAGTGACCATGTGGTTGTAAGCTTCGAATACACAGTAGAGCTACAAGTGGAGGGAGAAGCAGGAAGGCCAGGACGAATGAAGCCAAACTACAAGAAAGGGGACTACACAGGAATGAGGAACTACCTGAACGGGGTTCAGTGGGACAGAGAACTGGCAGGGAAGCCAGTTAATGAGATGATGGAATATGTAGCAATAAAATGCAAGGAGGCTGAGGAGAGGTTTGTACCCAAGGGTAACAGGAGTAATGAAAAAGCCAGGATGAGCCCATGGTTTACCCAAAGGTGCAGGGAGGCAAAAACCAAGTGTGCTAGGGAATGGAAGAAATATAGAAGGCAAAGGACCCAGGAGAATAAGGAGAACAGTCGTAGAACCAGAAATGAATATGCACAGATAAGAAGGGAGGCCCAAAGACAATATGAAAATGACATAGCAGCGAAAGCCAAATCTGACCCGAAACTGTTGTACAGCCACATCAGGAGGAAAACAACAGTCAAGGACCAGGTAATCAGGCTAAGGAAGGAAGGAGGAGAGACAACAGGAAATGACCGGGAAGTATGTGAAGAACTCAACAAGAGATTCAAAGAAGTGTTCACAGAGGAGACAGAAGGGACTCCAGAAAGACGGAGAGGTGGGGCACACCACCAAGTGCTGGACACAGTGCACACAACCGAGGAAGAAGTGAAGAGGCTTCTGAGTGAGCTAGATACCTCAAAGGCAATGGGGCCAGATAACATCTCCCCATGGGTATTGAGAGAGGGAGCAGAGGCGCTATGTGTACCCCTAACAACAATATTCAATACATCTATCGAAACAGGGAGATTGCCTGAGGCATGGAAGACAGCAAATGTAGTCCCAATCTTTAAAAAAGGAGACAGACATGAAGCATTAAACTACAGACCAGTGTCACTGACATGTATAGTATGCAAAATCATGGAGAAGATTATCAGGAGAAGAGTGGTGGAACACCTAGAAAGGAATGATCTCATCAACAGCAGCCAGCATGGTTTCAGGGACGGGAAATCCTGTGTCACAAACCTACTGGAGTTCTATGACATGGTGACAGCAGTAAGACAAGAGAGAGAGGGGTGGGTGGATTGCATTTTCTTGGACTGCAAGAAGGCGTTTGACACAGTTCCACACAAGAGATTGGTGCAAAAACTGGAGGACCAAGCAGGGATAACAGGGAAGGCACTACAATGGATCAGGGAATACTTGTCAGGAAGACAGCAGCGAGTCATGGTACGTGGCGAGGTGTCAGAGTGGGCACCTGTGACCAGCGGGGTCCCGCAGGGGTCAGTCCTAGGACCAGTGCTGTTTCTGGTATTTGTGAACGACATGACGGAAGGAATAGACTCTGAGGTGTCCCTGTTTGCAGATGACGTGAAGTTGATGAGAAGAATACACTCGATCGAAGACCAGGCAGAACTACAAAGGGATCTGGACAGGCTGCAGAACTGGTCCAGCAATTGGCTCCTGGAGTTCAATCCCACCAAGTGCAAAGTCATGAAGATTGGGGAAGGGCAAAGAAGGCCGCAGACGGAGTACAGTCTAGGGGGTCAGAGACTACAAACCTCACTCAAGGAAAAAGATCTTGGGGTGAGTATAACACCAGGCACATCTCCTGAAGCGCACATCAACCAAATAACTGCTGCAGCATATGGGCGCCTAGCAAACCTCAGAACAGCATTCCGACATCTTAATAAGGAATCGTTCAGGACCCTGTACACCGTATACGTTAGGCCCATATTGGAGTATGCGGCACCAGTTTGGAACCCACACCTAGCCAAGCACGTAAAGAAACTAGAGAAAGTGCAAAGGTTTGCAACAAGACTAGTCCCAGAGCTAAGAGGTATGTCCTACGAGGAGAGGTTAAGGGAAATCAACCTGACGACACTGGAGGACAGGAGAGATAGGGGGGACATGATAACAACATACAAAATACTGAGAGGAATTGACAAGGTGGACAAAGACAGGATGTTCCAGAGATTGGACACAGTAACAAGGGGACACAGTTGGAAGCTAAAGACACAGATGAATCACAGGGATGTTAGGAAGTATTTCTTCAGCCACAGAGTAGTCAGTAAGTGGAATAGTTTGGGAAGCGATGTAGTGGAGGCAGGATCCATACATAGCTTTAAGCAGAGGTATGATAAAGCTCACGGCTCAGGGAGAGTGACCTAGTAGCGATCAGTGAAGAGGCGGGGCCAGGAGCTCGGACTCGACCCCCGCAACCTCAACTAGGTGAGTACAACTAGGTGAGTACACACACACACACACACACACACACACACACACACACACACACACACACACACACACATGGGCGCCTAGCAAACCTCAGAACAGCATTCCGACATCTTAATAAGGAATCATTCAGGACCCTGTACACCGTGTACGTTAGGCCCATATTGGAGTATGCGGCACCAGTTTGGAACCCACACCTAGCCAAGCACGTAAAGAAACTAGAGAAAGTGCAAAGGTTTGCAACAAGACTAGTCCCAGAGCTAAGAGGTATGTCCTACGAGGAGAGGTTAAGGGAAATCAACCTGACGACACTGGAGGACAGGAGAGATAGGGGGGACATGATAACGACATACAAAATACTGAGAGGAATTGACAAGGTGGACAAAGACATGATGTTCCAGAGATTGGACACAGTAACAAGGGGACACAGTTGGAAGTTGAAGACACAGATGAATCACAGGGATGTTAGGAAGTATTTCTTCAGCCACAGAGTAGTCAGTAAGTGGAATAGTTTGGGAAGCGATGTAGTGGAGGCAGGATCCATACATAGCTTTAAGCAGAGGTATGATAAAGCTCACGGCTCAGGGAGAGTGACCTAGTAGCGATCAGTGAAGAGGCGGGGCCAGGAGCTCGGACTCGACCCCCGCAACCTCAACTAGGTGAGTACAACTAGGTGAGTACACACACACACACACACATACAGATGAATCAAAGGGATGTTAGGAAGTATTTCTTCAGTCATAGAGTAGTCAGGCCTTGGAATAGCCTAGAAAGTGATGTAGTGGAGGCAGGAACCATACATAGTTTTAAGGCGAGGTATGATAGAGCTCATGGGGCAGGGAGAGAGAGGACCTAGTAGCAATCAGCGAAGAGGCGGGGCCAGGAGCTGTGACTCGACCCCTGCAACCACAAATAGGTGAGTACAAATAGGTGAGTACACACACACACACACACACACACACACACACACACACACTCCTGGCGGGGCCAGGAGCTCGGACTCGACCCCTGCAACCTCAACTAGGTGAGTACACACACACACACACACACACACACACACACACACACACACACATACACACACACATGGGCCAGGATCTCGGACTCGACCCCTGCAACCTCAACTAGGTGAGTACACACACGCACACACACAGGGAGGACTACACAGGTATGAGGAACTTCCTGCAGGAGGTTCAGTGGGACAGAGAACTGGTAGGGAAATTAGTAAACGAGATGATGGAATATGTAGCAACAAAGTGCAAGGAGGCAGAGGAAAGGTTTGTTCCCAAGGGAAACAGAAATAATAGGAAGACCAAAGCGAGTTCTTGGTTTACCCGAAGGTGTAGGGAGGCAAAAACTAAGTGCACCAGAGAATGGAAAAGGTACAGGAGGCAGAGGACCCAGGAAAATAAGGAGATCAGTAGAAGACCCAGAAACGAGTATGCACAGATAAGGAGGGAGGCCCAGCGGCAGTACGGAAACGACATAGCATCGAAAGTCAAATCTGACCCGAAACTGCTGTATAGCCACATTAGGAGGAAGGCAACAGTCCAAGACCAGGTGATAAGGCTGAGGAATGAAAGTGGAGAACTCACAAGAAATTATCAAGAGGTATGTGAGGAGCTCAACATGAGATTTAAGGAAGTATTTACAGTGGAGACAGGAAGGCCTCTGGGGGGACAGACCAGATGGGGACACCAGCAAGGAATATACCAACAAGTGTTGGACGACATACATACAGATGAGGAGGTGAAGAAGCTGCTAAGGGACATCAATACCTCAAAGGCAATGGGATCGGACATCTCCCCGTGGATCGTTAGAGAGGGAGTGGATATGTTGTGTGTGCCACTTACCACAATCTTCAACACATCCCTGGGAACTGGGCAACTACCTGAGGTATGGAAGACGGCAAATGTAGTTCCCATTTTTAAAAAAGGAGACAGAAAAGAGGCACTAAATTATAGACCTGTGTCACTGACGTATATAGTATGCAAAGTTGTGGAGAAGATTTTCAGGAGGAGAGTGGTGGAACACCTGGAACGGAACAAGAGTATAAACGCCAACCAGCACGGATTCATGGAAGGCAAATCCTGTGTCACAAACCTTCTGGAGTTTTGTGATAAAGTAACAGAAGTAAGACACGAGAGAGAGGGGTGGGTTGATTGCATCTTCTTGGACTGCAAGAAGGCCTTTGACACAGTTCCTCACAAGAGATTAGTGCAGAAGCTAGAGAATCAGGCGCATTTAACAGGAAGGGCACTGCAATGGATCAGAGAATACCTGACAGGGAGGCAACAACGAGTCATGGTACATAATGAGGTATCACAATGGGCACCTGTGACCAGCGGGGTCCCACAGGGGTCGGTCCTAGGACCAATGCTATTTTTGGTATATGTGAACGACATGAAGTGTCCCTGTTCGTAGACGATGTGAAGTTAATGAGGAGAATTTAATCAGATGAGGATCAGGGAGGACTTCAAAGAGACCTGGACAGACTGGACACCTGGTCCAACAACTGGCTTCTCGAATTTATCCCCGCCAAATGCAAAGTCATGAAGATAGGGGAAGGGCATAGAAGACCGCAGACGGAGTATAGGCTAGGTGGCCAAAGACTGCAAACCTCGCTCAAGGAGAAAGATCTTGGGGTGAGTATAACACCGAGCATGTCCCCGGAAGCACACATCAACCAGATAACTGCTGCAGCATATGGGCGCTTGGCAAACCTGAGTACAGCATTCTGATACCTTAGCAAGGAATCGTTTAAGACACTGTACGCCGTGTACGTCAGGCCCATACTGGAGTATGCAGCACCTGTTTGGAACCCACACTTGATCAAGCACGTCAAGAAATTAAAGAAAATGCAAAGGTTTGCAACAAGGTTAGTTTTAGAGCTAAGGGGAATGTCCTATGAAGAAAGGTTAAGGGAAATCGGCCTAACGACACTGGAGGACAGGAGGGTCAGGGGAGACATGATAACGACATATAGTACTTGAAAAGGAGAAAACGACCAATCAAGCTGATTTTCAAGACAGAAACAGTGAGGAACAGGATCCTCCAACAGAAACCACGGTTGAAGTACTCGGCAAAATACAAGAGGGTGTTCCTAAACAGACAGAACACAAACAGAATAACAGCAGCTGAGGGAGAGGACACAAAAGTGAAAGGAGCTAGGAAGAGAGACAAGGACAGAATCAGCAGAGGACAACCATGGCAGGGCAGAGAAACAAGAGCAAGTACACACAGAACCATCCCACAGAACCCCATAGCCAATCACACTATCCCAACACAATCTACAATCCACACTCACAGCTCCCACCCAACACTCAGCTATAGACTCCCACAGTACACTACCAAGTCCCCCACCCTCACAGACCCCCCAAAACACAGTGTTAGAGAGGAAATTGAAGGTATGGTACACAAATGCTGATGGAATAACAAATAAATGGAACGAGGGGCACGAAAGAGTTAAAGAGGCATCACCAGATATCATAGCTCTCACAGAAGCCAAGCTCACAGGTATGATAACAGATGCCATCTTTCCAATGGGGCATCAGATCCTAAGAAAAGACAGAGAGAACTGGGAGGGGGAGGAGTGGCACTGCTGATCAAAAACCGATAGAACCTCGATGAGCTGGAGAGAGGAGACAGTGGAGAAGCAAGAGATTACTTAGTGGGAACGCTTCAGTCTGGAGGTCCCAAGGTGATAATTGCAGTGATGTATAACCCACCACAGAACAGCAAGAGGCCAAGCCAAGAGTATGATGAGAGTAATAGAGCAACGGTTTACGCACTGACTGCAGTGACCAGAAGGGCTCATGCGAGCAGGGCAAAGCTACTGATCATGGGTGACTTCAACCACAAGGAAATCGACTGGGAGAACTTTGGAGTCACATGGGGGCCAAGAAACGTGGAGGGCTAAGATGATGGAGGTGGTACTGGAAAACTTCATGTACCAACACGTAAGGGACACTACCAGAGATAGAGGAGAGGATGAACCAGAGAGACTGGACCTATCATTCGCCTTGAGTTACACCAATACATAAAGGTGGTGACTCTACAGACGTAAACAACTATAGGCCTGGAGTTTACCTGGAGTTTACCTGGAGAGAGTTCCGGGGGTCAACGCCCCCGCGGCCCGGTCTGTGACCAGGCCTCCTGCCAATATCAAACTTACCATTGCTATCCAAAATCTTCGAGAAACTAGTGCACAGGAGACTATATTCATTTATAACGTCACAAAACATACTCAACCCCTGCCAATTTGGATTCAGGAAAAATAAAAGCACTAATGATGCAATTATAAAAATGCTAGACCTGCTTTACACAGCATTGGAAAATAAGGAATATCCGCTAGGAATTTTTATTGACCTAAGAAGAGCGTTTGACACAGTAGACCACGGCATCCTACTCCACAAATTTGACCACTATGGTATAAGAGGCCATGCTCTTGCATATTTTAAGTCCTACCTTTCTAATAGGTATCAGTATGTCACCATTAAAGACACAGCCTCATCAATACGGCCACTTGATACTGGAGTTCCGCAGAGAAGTGTCCTTGGACCCCTGCTCTTCCTCATTTACATCAATGATCTTCCAAACATATCCCAACACCTGAAACCCATTCTCTTTGCTGACGACACGACTTATGTCATCTCCCACCCTAATCTTGCCACCCTCAACACCATTGTTAACGAGGAGCTGCTCAAAATATCGACTTGGATGACAGCCAATAAACTTACACTTAACACTGGCAAAACCTACCATATTATGTTTGGTAGCAGAGCAGGTGCTGCGCAACTTAACATTAAGATTGACAACACTCTAATTGCCAGACATAATGAGGGCAAATTCCTTGGCCTATACCTCAACAACAACCTAAATTTCAGCACCCATATTCAACACATAACAAAAAAAATATCCAAAACGGTGGGGATCCTCTCCAAGATACGATACTACGTACCGCAAACTGCCCTTCTCACACTATACCATTCACTTATATATCCATACCTCACCTATGCTATCTGTGCTTGGGGTTCAACTGCAGCAACACACCTAAAGCCAATAATAACCCAACAAAAAGCTGCAGTAAGAATAATCATTAAATCCCATCCCTGGCAATACACCCCCACTCATCATAGATCTAAACTTACTCCCTGTTCAGAACATCCGCACTTACTACTGTGCAGTCTATATCTACAGGACCTTAAATTCCAATATTAACCTTGACCTAAAACGCTTTCTTGATAGTTGTGACAGGATCCACAGGCATAACACCAGACACAAACATCTCTATGACATTCCCCATGTCCGACTAAACCTTTACAAAAATTCAATGTATTTCAAAGGACCTAAAATCTGGAACACCCTACCTGAAAACTCTAGAACTGCAGACACATTCATCACTTTCAAAACTACAGTTAGAAAACATCTTATCTCCCTGATCCACCCCGACAACTAGCTACATGATAACCACCTGGTGGATCACAATTACACTCACTCACCCACTGACTATAAACCCAGAAATACTAATCTTAATTTTAAAATAATAAATCCTAACTAGTCATAAGTTTGCCTATGATATGCCAATATAGACACTTTTTATTGTGCCAAAACAAAAGCATTCACATTGCTAAACTCACAAATTATGATGTAATCACTTAGCCTTAATACCATAATCTGCAAGGATTTAATGTTAAGAATTAATCTAAGTCTGCTCGAAATGCCTAGCCATGCTAGGTGTCCTAGTGGCCCCCTCTGTAATTAGTATTTTATAACATGTAAACCACACAATACCCAAAACCTGTAAACCCCACATTGTAACCCTTATAGAGAATAAACTTGAATTGAATTGAATTGAATTGAATTGAGTAGTGCAGATATTGCGGACATCACATATGAAAGACCCCTTGGGGCCAGCAATCATGGGATTTTAAGCTTCGAATACACAGTAGAGTTACAAGTGGAGGGGGAAGCAGGAAGGGCCAGGCGAATGAAAAGGGACTATGCGAGAATGAGGAACTTCCTGAACAGGGTTCAGTGGGACAGAGAACTGGCAGGTAAGTCAGTAAACGAGATGATGGAATATGTAACAACAATATGCAAGGAAGCTGAGGAGAGGTTTGTACCCAAGGGTAACAGGAATAATGAAAAAGCCAGGATGAGCCCATGGTTCACCCAAAGGTGCAGGCAGGCGAAAACCAAGTGTGTTAAATGGAATGGAAGGCAAAGGACCCGGGAGAATAAGAGGTGTAGTCGCAGAGCCAGAAATGAATATACACAGGTGAGAAGGGAGGCCCAATGACAATAGGGCTAGGTCTGGGGACAGTTGGTCCCAGAAGATGAAGAGGTACCTGTACCTCCTCCCGTGGCAGACATAGGCCTCAGACACTCCCAAAACAGGGAGCCAAGGTCGGGTCACCATCTAGAAAAGACCCGGGTCAGGAGAGTACCAACGAATCAAGAAGAAGAAATGTTCCTATTGTGATTAAAATATACTTAAAGTGTATATATACATGTATGTATACATGCACTCTTGCGCTTAGTATACACACATTAAGACAGATACTCTTCAGTATGTATACAAAGTGTCACACACTTCGATGCATGTATCCACAACATCTATATAACATTCACTCCCTTTATTAACAGAGCCTCGACCACTGTGTGACCGTTACAGTGCATGTATCCACAACATGTATCCACAACATGTATCCACAACATGTATCCACAACATGTATCCACAACATGTATCCACAACATGTATCCACAACATGTATCCACAACATGTATCCACAACATGTATCCACAACATGTATCCACATACTTGAAAACCTTGTACGTGCACCACAAACCTCAGCTCATTCAAGAAGATGAGTTGTAGAATGAGACATTTGTCTAACATTTGGGAATGTTCACTGAGGAAACGTTTCACCAGCCAGTAACTTCTTCAATTTTATACAAAGAAGAAAGGTGAAAGAAAAGGAGAAGGAGTTTGAGGTAATCACTCCCTCAGCCTGGAGTCGATGTGTTTGGTTCATCAAACTTGAAGAAAGTCCAGCATATAATGTACTTTCTTCAAGACTGACGGGGTGAACACATCGTCTCTAGACTGAGGGATTGATTACATCAAACTCCTCCCCATCTTTCACTGTTCTTCTCTGTATTGGACTGAAGAAGCCACTGGCTGGCGAAACGTTTCCTCACTCAAGCTTCCCAAATGTTGCACAAGTGTCTTATTCTTCAGTTTATCGGTTATCTAAACCATTAATCACGAGTTGTAATTTGCATATTGACAGTTAATCTATAAGAAAAAAAGCGAGGATATTTAGTCGGTGGAGAGAAGGTCAGCAGGGATGTGGATTGTAGTCGCCAGACAAGTGAACGTGTGAAGACGAAAGTTTAGATTAGTTTATTGTGCGTCCCATATCCATCCTGTGTACGATGAGGAACTAGAGACGTGTGCTACGTCTGGGTATCTTTAGATTAATCACCTCATCTTTTGTATATATATTTTCACATGTGCTTGTATTGTTAAAGCCACTGGATGGCCATACGTCTACAATAAAGTTACCCAGATGTTGCACGTGTGTCTAATTCCTCATCTTGTGGGTGCTGGATACCATTTATGTACATCCTGTGTACGGTTGTAGCATAAGAGCGCATGAATACAGGCGAGTGTGGTTACAGAACCCTACAGAAGAAAGGCTGTAAGAGGTACTGTAAGTGAGGCATGGAGGTGATGGAAGAGGGGCAACAGGAGAGGAAAACATAATGTTGGTGGAGGCCGTATTGAAGAAGAGGGGAAGGGGGAATAAGAAGAAGGGACGGTTGAAGGGGGAGGAGTGGAGATGTGATGTCAGTGATTTATTATAGGGGAGGAGGCGCGGGGTGGAGTGGTGCGAGGTGTTATGACGAGTGTAGGATAACTGTCATGAGGTGACACCAGCAGACAGGATGACTGTCATGAGGTAACACCAGCAGACAGGATGACTGTCATGAGGTGGGACCAGCAGACAAGACGACTGTCATGCAGTGAAAGCAGCAGACAGGATGACTCACGCAGTGACAGCAGCAGACAGGATGACTGTCATGACTGTCATGGTTCAGATTCACAGACAGCACACAGACAAGTCTTCACGGAGCTAAGTACAGGTCACCACTGAGAGCTATGTACAGGTCATCACTGAGAGCTATGTACAGGTCACCACTGAGCTAAGTGCAGGTCACCACTGTGCTAAGTATAGGTCACCACTGAGCTAAGTACAGGTCACCAGCTAAGTACTAAGTCACCAGGTCATCAATGTTTTTGAGAGCTTTGCGTATTTGTACTCCAGAGTTCATAGATGAAGAAATATCCAAAATTTATGAAATAGGTAATGATTTAAAATACCCAAGAAATGTAACTGATAAATCTTTTAAAGCTGCTACAAATACTTTTTACAACCCAAAAAGGAACAACCAGCCTTATTCAACTAAAAATATGTTGGTTCTCCCTTACCATGAAAACTTGGTTGATATGCCTTCTCTTCTTTAGACTTTTAAGTTGCATTTAAAAATCTTGGTACAGTAAAAAACTTTTGGTAAAGAATTCCCCCCAAAATGCTGACGGATGTGTCTATAAGATTCCTTGTAAAATTTGCGATAAAGTTTATTACGGTCAAACGGGTAAAAGTCTCGAGCTAAGATTAAAACAACATAAATATATCATTAGAACTGAACAAGAGAGATTTTTATCAATCCAATTGATTTTCAAAAATTGAGAAGGTTGTATCAAGCATATCCATGGTCGACAGGTGTGGCATACAAAGAGTACATAACCTTTATTCAGCGCATGTACACACCCTCACTGAAAGGCTATCTCCCCCAACCAGCGAACCAGGTACTAAGGGTTGATGATGGGGCCCCATCGTTCAATCAGTACCCAGGTTCCAGCCAATGAGAAGATGGTTTTGGCAATCGCAGAGGTGTTGTGGGTACCACACACCTGTCTGCCCTTGTCATTCCCATTCTAGAGCTGGTTGAAGCACGGTCTGCTCTCTAGTGGCTTCTATTCTGCCTTGCTTACCGTGGAGTGCACTAATACCTATTGTTGTACATAGTGTATATAGTGTACATAATTCTGTTCATACTTCGTGAAGAATAATGTAAATCAAAAGCAGTTTTGAAAATAATATGAATATTTCCTTTGGTTTATAAAAATTAGATTCATTTATAATTAATAAAATTTGGGAAGATTTTAATAATACATTGGACAAGTAATAAATCTTAATTCTTGGGTAGAGTACTAGGGTTGGACAAATATTTTGTTAGTTGGATGTATGCCAACACGCCTGCTGCAGTGTTCCTCCATTCTTTTGAGTCGGGTGTCATCACTTGTCAGGTGTTTCTTTGTTGTAGGAAATGATAGTGAGGTGTAGTCTAGACCCTTTATATGCCTTCCTTTCATGTATTGTTTTTATAGTTCCTTCATAATGTGAGAAGTCACGAAAGCGATTGGAATTTCACTGTTCTTTCACAGTCGTTGTTTTGCAGACACACACACACACACACACACACACACACACACACACACACACACACAGTAACAAGGGGACACAGTTGGAAGTTGAAGACACAGATGAATCACAGGGATGTTAGAAAGTATTTCTTCAGCCACAGAGTAGTCAGGAAGTGGAATAGTTTGGGAAGCGAAGTAGTGGAGGCAGGATCCATACATAGCTTTAAGCAGAGGTATGATAAAGCTCACGGTTCAGGGAGAGTGACCTAGTAGTGATCAGTGAAGAGGCGGGGCCAGGAACTTGGACTCCACCCCTGCAACCTCAACTAGGTGAGTACAACTAGATGAGTATACACATACACACATATATATACATATGCAATAAGATCACAGTAAACAGGTGATTTCAGAATATGCAAAACAACCACTCTGAAAGAACAGAGAAATTCTAAGCGCTTTCGTGACTACTCACATTATTTCCTTAATAAGGTGAGTAGTCACGAAAGCGCTTGGAATTTCTCTATTCTTTCAGAGTGGTTGTTTTGCATATATATATATATATATATATATATATATATATATATATATATATATATATATATATATATATATATATATATATATATATATATATATATATATGTATATATATATATATATATATATATATATATATATATATATATATATATATATGGAAAAACTATGTATATATTTGAGTGATGTTGAATCAGTGTATTGTGGTATATTCTGCGAGATATTCAGGTCAAAGAACGAAATTACCGCAAGAAAAATTACGATCATTTCGCTTTCCAAATACTGTACTTATAATGTTAGAGAGGAAGTGAAGAGACCATGGAAGGGGGGGAAGGGGAGGGGATGGGAGGGAGGAGGAGGGGGAAGGAGGGAGGGGAGGGGGAAGGAGGGAGGGGAGGGGGAAGGAGGGAGGGGAGGGGGGAGGGAGGGGAGGGAGAAGGAGGGAGGGGAGGGGGAAGGAGGGAGGGGGAGGGGGAAGGAGGGAGGGGAGGGGGAAGGAGGGAGGGGGAGGGGGAAGGAGGGAGGGGAGGGGGAAGGAGGGAGGGGAGGGGGAAGGAGGGAGGGGAGGGGGAAGGAGGGAAGGAGGGAAAGGAGGGGGGGGGGGGGAAGGAGGGAGGGGAGGGAAAGGAGGGAGGGGGAGGGGGAAGGAGGGAGGGGAGGGGAGGGGGAAGGAGGGAGGGGAGGGGAAGGGGGAGGGAGGGAAGGAGGAGGGGAGGGGGAAGGAGGGAGGGGAGGGGGAAGGAGGGAGGGGAGGGGAAGGAGGGAGGGGGGGAGGGGGAAGGAGGGAGGGGAGGGGAGGGGGAAGGAGGGAGGGGAGGGGGGGGAAGGAGGGAGGGGAGGGGGAAGGAGGGAGGGGGAGGGGGAAGGAGGGAGGGGAGGGGAAAGGATGGAGGGGGGGAGGGGGAAGGAGGGAGGGGAGGGGAGGGGGAAGGAGGGAGGGGAGGGGGAAGGAGGGAGGGGAGGGGGAAGGAGGGAGGGGAGAGGGAAGGAAGGAGGGAGGGGAGGGGGAAGGGCAGGGAGGGGAGGGGGAAGGCAGGGAGGGGAGGGGGAAGGAAGGAGGGAGGGGAGGGGGAAGGAGGGAGGGGAGGGGGAAGGAGGGAGGAGAGGGGAGGGGGAAGGAGGGAGGGGAGGGGAGGGGGAAGGAGGGAGGGAAGGGGGAAGGAGGGAGGGGGGGGGAAGGAAGGAGGGAGGGGAGGGGGAAGGAGGGAGGGGAGGGGGAAGGAGGGAGGGGGGGAGGGGGAAGGAGGGAGGGGAGGGGGAAGGAGGGAGGGGAGGGGGAAGAAGGGAGGGGAGGGGGGAGGAGGGAGGAGAGGGGAGGGGGAAGGAGGGAGGGGAGGGGAGGGGGAAGGAGGGAGGGGAGGGGGAAGGAGGGAGGGGAGGGGAGGGGAAGGAGGGAGGGGAGGGGAGGGGGAAGGAGGGAGGAGAGGGGAGGGGGGAGGAGGGAGGGGGAGGGGAGGGGGAAGGAGGGAGGGGAGGGGAGGGGGAAGGAGGGAGGGGAGGGGAGGGGGAAGGAGGGAGGGGAGGGGGAAGGAGGGAGGGGAGGGGGAAGGAGGGAGGGGGAGGGGAGGGGGGGGAAGGAGGGAGGGGAGGGGAGGGGGAAGGAGGGAGGGGAGGGGAGGGGGAAGGAAGGAGGGGAGGGGGAAGGAGGGAGGGGAGGGGAGGGGGAAGGAGGGAGGGGAGGGGAGGGGGAAGGAGGGAGGGGAGGGGAGGGGGAAGGAGGGAGGGGAGGGGAGGGGGAAGGAGGGAGGGGAGGGGGAAGGAGGGAGGGGAGGGGGAAGGAGGGAGGGGGAGGGGGAAGGAGGGAGGGGAGGGGGAAGGAGGGAGGGGGAGGGGGAAGGAGGGCGGGGAGGGGGAAGGAGGGAGGGGAGGGGGAAGGAGGGAGGGGAGGGGGAAGGAGGGAGGGAGGGGAGGGGGAAGGAGGGAGGGGAGGGGAGGCGGAAGGAGGGAGGGGAGGGGAGGGGGAAGGAGGGAGGGGAGGGGAGGGGGAAGGAGGGAGGGGAGGGGAGGGGGAAGGAGGGAGGGGAGGGGAGGGGGAAGGAGGGAGGGGAAGAGGCGTTGTGATGCTGTGACTTTAAGAGAGTTTTTTCTTTTATGTAAATGAAAGTTTTTATTAACATTGTGCTGCTGAGTAGCTGTGTCCTCTCTTATATGGACCTGCCTCGCATGGGCCAGTGGACCTGCCTCGCATGGGCCAGTGGACCTGCCTCGCATGGGCCAGTGGACCTGCCTCGCATGGGCCAGTGGACCTGCCTCGCATGGGCCAGTGGACCTGCCTCGCATGGGCCAGTGGACCTGCCTCGCATGGGCCAGTGGACCTGCCTCGCATGGGCCAGTGGACCTGCCTCGCATGGGCCAGTGGACCTGCCTCGCATGGGCCAGTGGACCTGCCTCGCATGGGCCAGTGGACCTGCCTCGCATGGGCCAGTGGACCTGCCTCGCATGGGCCAGTGGACCTGCCTCGGATGGGCCAGTGGACCTGCCTCGCATGGGCCAGTGGACCTGCCTCGCATGGGCCAGTGGACCTGCCTCGCATGGGCCAGTGGACCTGCCTCGCATGGGCCAGTGGACCTGCCTCGCATGGGCCAGTGGACTTGCCTCGCATGGGCCAGTGGACCTGCCTCGCATGGGCCATTGGACCTGCCTCGCATGGGCCAGTGGACCTGCCTCGCATGGGCCAGTGGACCTGCCTCGCATGGGCCAGTGGACCTGCCTCGCATGGGCCAGTGGACTTGCCTCGCATGGGCCAGTGGACCTGCCTCGCATGGGCCAGTGGACCTGCCTCGCATGGGCCAGTGGACCTGCCTCGCATGGGCCAGTGGACCTGCCTCGCATGGGCCAGTGGACCTGCCTCGCATGGGCCAGTGGACCTGCCTCGCATGGGCCAGTGGACCTGCCTCGCATGGGCCAGTGGACCTGCCTCGCATGGGCCAGTGGACCTGCCTGCCCCGCATGGGCCAGTGGACCTGCCTCGCATGGGCCAGTGGACCTGCCTCGCATGGGCCAGTGGACCTGCCTCGCATGGGCCAGTGGACCTGCCTCGCCTCGCATGGGCCAGTGGACCTGCCTCGCATGGGCCAGTGGACCTGCCTCGCATGGGCCAGTGGACCTGCCTCGCATGGGCCAGTGGACCTGCCTCGCATGGGCCAGTGGACCTGCCTCGCATGGGCCAGTGGACCTGCCTCGCATGGGCCAGTGGACCTGCCTCGCATGGGCCAGTGGACGCCTCGCATGGGCCAGTGGACCGGCCCCGCATGGGCCAGTGGACCTGCCTCGCATGGGCCAGTGGACCTGCCTCGCATGGGCCAGTGGACCTGCCTCGCATGGGCCAGTGGACCTGCCTCGCATGGGCCAGTGGACCTGCCTCGCATGGGCCAGTGGACTTGCCTCGCATGGGCCAGTGGACCTGCCTCGCATGGGCCAGTGGACCTGCCTCGCATGGGCCAGTGGACCTGCCTCGCATGGGCCAGTGGACTTGCCTCGCATGGGCCAGTGGACCTGCCTCGCATGGGCCAGTGGACCTGCCTCGCATGGGCCAGTGGACCTTCCTCGCATGGGCCAGTGGACTTGCCTCGCATGGGCCAGTGGACCTGCCTCGCATGGGCCAGTGCATCTACCTCGCATGGGCCAGTGGACCTGCCTCGCATGGGCCAGTGGACCTGCCTCGCATGGGCCAGTGGACTTGCCTCGCATGGGCCAGTGGACCTGCCTCGCATGGGCCAGTGGACCTGCCTCGCATGGGCCAGTGGACCTGGCTCGCATGGGCCAGTGGACCTGCCTCGCATGGGCCAGTGGACTTGCCTCGCATGGGCCAGTGGACCTGCCTCGGATGGGCCAGTGGACCTGCCTCGCATGGGCCAGTGGACCTGCCTCGCATGGGCCAGTGGACCTGCCTCGCATGGGCCAGTGGACCTACCTCGCATGGGCCAGTGGACCTGCCTCGCATGGGCCAGTGGACTTGCCTCGCATGGGCCAGTGGACCTGCCTCGCATGGGCCAGTGGACCTGCCTCGCATGGGCCAGTGGACCTGCCTCGCATGGGCCAGTGGACCTGCCTCGCATGGGCCAGTGGACCTGCCTCGCATGGGCCAGTGGACCTGCCTCGCATGGGCCAGTGGACCTGCCTCGCATGGGCCAGTGGACCTGCCTCGCATGGGCC
>NW_027196051.1:57500-70000 GCF_038502225.1 Cherax quadricarinatus | reverse complement strand
CCTGGCTCTCCATGTTTCGGGACCCCCATGTGGCTCCAGGTTTTCCCAGTCGATCTCCCTGTGGTTGAAATCCCCCATAACCAGCAACTTTGCTCTGCTGGAATGAGCTCTTCTTGCCACCTCAGCAAGTGTGTCCACCATTGCTCTGTTGCTCTCTTCATATTCCTCTCTTGGCCTCCTGCAGTTCTGTGGTGGATTATACATCACTGCAATGACCACTTTGTGTTCCCCAGACTGAAGTGTACCTGCTATGTAGTCTCTTTCTCCCGTCTCATCTATGCCTTCCATTTTCTCGAATTTCCATCTGTTTTTTACGAGCAGAGCAACCCCACCTCCCCCCCTGCCCCTTCTATCTTTCCTCATGATCTGGTATCCTGGTGGGAAGATTGCATCTGTTATTGTCTCCGTGAGTTTTGTTTCTGTAACTGCTATGATGTCTTGGGACTTCTCATTGATTCTTTCTTGCCATTCATAAGAACATAAGAAAGGAGGAACACTGCAGCAGGCCTGTTGGCCCATACTAGGCAGGTCATTTATAATTCATCCCACTAACAAAACATTTGCCCAACCCAATTTTCAATGCCACCCAAGAAACAAGCTCCGATGTGAAAGTCCCACTCAAATCCAACCCCTCCCACTCATGTACTTATCCAACCTAAATTTGAAACTACCCAAAGTCCTAGTCTCAATAACCCAACTAGGTAGACTGTTCCACTCATCAACTACCCTATTTCCAAACCAATACTTTCCTATGTCCTTTCTAAATCTAAACTTATCTAATTTAAATCCATTAGTGCGAGTTCTCTCTTGGAGAGACATCCTCAAGACCTTGTTAATATCCCCTTTATTAATACCTATCTTCCACTTATACACTTCGATCAGGTCTCCCCTCATTCTTCGTCTAACAAGTGAATGTAACTTAAGAGTCTTCAATCTTTCTTCATAAGGAAGATTTCTAATGCTATGTATTAATTTAGTCATCCTATGCTGAATGTTTTCTAACGAATTTATGTCCATTCTGTAATATGGAGACTGAGCTGCATAATCTAGGTGAGGCCTTACTAATGATGTATAAAGCTGCAGTATGACCTCTGGACTTCTGTTGCTTACACTTCTTGATATAAATCCCAGTAATCTATTTGCCTTATTATGTACGCTTAGGCATTGCTGTCTTGGTTTAAGGTTGCTGCTCACCATAACCTCCAAGTCCTTTTCGCAATCTGTATGGCTAAGTTCAACATCATTTAACTTACAAGTACTAGGGTTATGGGCACTCCCAAGCTTCAGAACCTTGCATTTATCTACATTGAACTGCATCTGCCACTTTTCTGACCAAGAATGGAGTTTGTTTAAATCCTCCTGAAGTTCCATAACATCTACGTTTGAATCAATTATCCCACCTATCTTTGTGTCATCGGCGAATTTGCTCATATCACTAGTAATTCCCTCATCAAGATCATTGATATATATTATAAACAACAACGGGCCCAAGACTGATCCCTGTGGAACGCCACTTGTTACAGATCCCCACTCGGATTTAACCCCATTTATGGACACTCTCTGCTTCCTGTCAGTGAGCCATGACTCGATCCACGAGAGCACTTTTCCCCCAATGCCATGAGCTGCCACTTTCTTTAACATTCTATGGTGCGTAACTCTATCAAAAGCCTTACTAAAATCTAAGTAAATAATATCAAATTCTTTATCGTGGTCAACAGCCTCAAAAGCTTTACTGAAGAAAGTTAATAAATTAGTTAGACAAGACCGGCCTCTTGTGAATCCATGCTGAGTATCATTAATCAAGCTATGCTTATCGAGATGGCTTCTTATAATCTCAGCTATAATTGACTCTAGTAATTTACCTACAATTGAGGTCAGGCTTATTGGGCGGTAATTTGACGGTAACGACTTGTCCCCTGTTTTAAAAATAGGAATTACATTAGCCATCTTCCACATATCAGACACTACACCTGTTTGAAGAGATAAATTAAAAATATTAGTTAATGGTTCACAGAGTTCCATTTTGCATTCCTTAAGAACCCTTGAAAAAACCTCATCAGGACCCGGCGACTTATTTTGCTTCAGTCTGTCTATCTGCTTCACAACCATTTCACTAGTGACTGTGATGTTACATAATTTATCTTCTTCTAGCCCACTATAAAAATTAATTACTGGAATATTGTTAGTGTCTTCCTGTGTAAAAACTGAGAGAAAATAATTATTAAAAATCGAGCACATTTCATTCTCTTTGTCAGTAAGGTGCCCATAGTTATTTTTAAGGGGACCTATCTTATCTCTAACTTTTGTTCTATAGACCTGGAAAAAACTTTTTGGGTTAGTTTTAGAATCCCTAGCAACTTTAATTTCATAGTCCCTTTTAGCTTTTCTTATCCCCTTTCTAATGTCCCTCTTAATGTCAATATACTGATTCATAAGATGACCCTCACCTCTTTTGATACGCCTATAAATTCCTTTCTTATGCTCTAGTAGATATTTGAGCCTATTATTCATCTATTTTGGGTCATTTCTATTTGATCTAATTTCTTTATATGGGATAAACGTTCTTTGAGCAGCATGTATAGTGTTCAGAAAACTGTCATATTGATAGCTCACTTTGTTACCCCAGTCAACAGATGATAAGTGTTCTCTAAGCCCATCGTAATCTGCTAAGCGAAAATCTGGGACTGTTACTGAGTTATCGCTACTATCGTACTTCCATTCAATGCTAAATGTAATTGATTTGTGGTCGCTAGCACCCAGTTCCTCTGAAATTTCTAAATTATTAACAAGGGATTCATTGTTTGCCATAACTAAGTCAAGCAGGTTATTTCCCCTTGTAGGTTCTGTCACAAACTGCTTCAAAAAACAATCCTGAACTACTTCTAAGAAGTCGTATGATTCTAAATTCCCAGTCAAGAAATTCCAATCAATATGACTAAAGTTAAAGTCTCCTAGAATTACTACATTATCGTGCCTTGTGGCCTTAACAATTTCCTCCCATAGTAGTTTCCCTTGGTCCCTATCTAAGTTTGGGGGACGGTATATCACTCCTAAAATTAGTTTTTCATGCCTCTCTGAAAATTCTATCCAAACAGACTCTGTATGTGTTACTTCAGACTTAATACCCGTTTTTATGCAACAGTTCAAGCGATCTCGGACACACAATGCCACCCCACCCCCCTTCCCGATACTTCATATCCTCATGTTTATTCGTTATTCCATCTGCATTTGTGTACCAAACCTTCAACTTCTGTTATAATACTGTAACTGTGGTGCGGGGGGTAGAAACAGAGGGATCGGTGTGTGATGGTTGGTTTGGATTGTTCAGTTGCCTTGGGGGTGTCGTGGCTGGAGTCCTTCTGCAGGTGTTTCTGGGGTGTGTGCTTGTCCTTCCATTTGATCCTGGGTTATTCTGCTCTCCTTTTTCATTTCCTCCCATTTCTCCTTTCGTTTTTGAACTCTCGAGTCCAAGTTCCTGGCCCCGTGTGAGGGAAAAGTTCAATAGATAGGAATAGCGAGGGAGTATATAGTAACAATATTTTTTTTTATATATATTTTATTTAAAACAGTTCATACAATATACATATATAGTTACGCATATAAATACGATGTAAATATACATAAAAAGAGGCATTATTAGTGACTCTGTTCCGGTCCACTAAGTAACACTATTCATAATGGCGCTGATATACACATAACTACATAACTAACACACTACTGCAAAATACACAGTGCTTCCATCACTGTTTTTTCATAATGCAAAATGACACAAAGCACTTACAATACTAGTGACTCCCCCCTCCCCATCCCCCTCCCCATCCCCCTCCCCCTCCCCATCCCCCTCCCCATCCCCCTCCCCCTCCCCATCCCCCTCCCCATCCCCCTCCCCATCCCCCTCCCCATCCCCCTCCCCATCCCCCTCCCCCCCCCCCTCCCCCTCCCCCCTCCCCATCCCCCTCCCCATCCCCCTCCCCATCCCCCTCCCCATCCCCCTCCCCATCCCCCCTCCCAACATTTACGTTTTTGGTATTATTTTTTTTTATATATTTTATTTAAAACATCATAAATACAAGGCTGCTTAAAAATTAAATAGCATCACCATACATATTGTATAAAGTACACCAAGATTCACACCATAAATACCAGAAAAAAACTTTGTAACTAATACCAATAGATATATACGACAAACACACCATAAAACACATACGTACGTTTCACTAAACACACACACTACCAAAAGATATAACTGTTTGTGTAACAAATATAACACTGTTGGAAACACCACTTAACCCGTTATAACCTACATTCACATCATACAAACATGTTACATTAATGATTAAACAATAGTTTATGTAATTTGCATACAAAATATACAATTGTTTATAGAAATTCCAATTTAGACACAAATTTAATGATTTACTCTAACACAAATTCATTAACATAATAAATATTATATAAATTGACGATCATATTAATCGTCAGCAATTTCCATCCATTCTATATGTGATCAATCTTGATACCTATGAACTACGTTTGAATCACAAACAAAAATCACAACATCACGAAATATTTATAGGATAAATTTGGACGACTCAGGGTAATGTACACGTGTTATATATATATATATATATATATATATATATATATATATATATATATATATATATATATATATATATATATATATATATATATATATATATTATATATATATATATATATATATATATATATATATATATATATATATATATATATATATATATATATTTTATATATATGCAGGTTTGTAAACCCAAATATCTGACCTATAAAACACAATCAAAAACAAAATACTAAGAAAACTTGTGACTCAAGAAAAAACGAGTCTTTATACAAAAGGAAAGCTTCAAAAACATAAATACTGTAAAGGCACCACTGTCATTTTGTACACAAAAGGTATAGTAAGTAACCCTAACTCCAGATTCAACAAACACACATCCATAACAACTAGAATACATCCATGCCCAATCTCATATTCACGTAACTCACACCTCCCTCCCAAGAGACGAGCCAGCTGTTGCCCACTGACCTACACGGAAACTTACCCGGCATGCCCGTATATTATTCAAAAATTCGCAAGGCTTTTAATAGTTAGCCTTTTATAACCGTCCGAAAAACCCTTATCCCACCTCATCCCATACAATTCCCTATTCCTACACATTGTACGATAAAACGTTATTGCAAGGACACGCCATCTCACCTCACTTACCCCTTTCCCCCTCATTACCCACGAAATATAAATGTAATCCACGATAATATAATCTAAAGCTCGTCTAACTTCCTGGTCTAATCCACCGATGTTGAGACTTAACGCACGCAGGACCTGCACCCCTCTCCCCCCACCCTCTGTACCACCCTACCTAACCAACCCCTGACATCTTCTAAACTTTCGCAAAAATAGACAACATGAAAAGCCGTGTCCTCTCCTCCACAAAACCCACACCCACCACCTTCCACGACTCTTCTGGATCGTAGTATTGCCCCTGACGGCAATATACCATGTAAAAAACGAAACATGACTTCACGCACCCTAGGCCGTAATTTCAGCTTACTAAATCTGAGCCAAATATTTTCCCACGAGTGCATGGGGAACAAACCTTCTACTGGAGCTGCGCATGTACCCCCAGTAACCTACTTAAAACCCTTATGCGAATGTTTTTCCGTTCCCTTACCATCAACAAAGCCCGAAGTACAATCTCACATTCCCTCAATTCCATTCCCCCATAACACTTTTTCAACCTTATATATACCTGTTCCATATTTCCCGCCATCACACCCACACGCCAAACCTCCCACTTTAGAAAAACACATTTTACCCTACGCTTTAAGTCCAATAATCCCAAACCTCCTCGACGGACAGGCAACATAACCTCACGTTTTAACCAATCACACCTCGATCCCCAGAAAAAGGTAAATACTCTTCTCAATATTCCATTGATCGCTGTCCCTGTAATCGGGAATACAGCCGCAACGTGCCACACCTTACTATACAATAAAACGGTAACAACGATCACACGTTGGACCAGAGTGAGATGTTGGGGCCTCAAAACACCCAGACGACCAATGACCTTTTCCAACGTCCTTACTGAATTTTCCTCCCGCGCAACATCCAAATCGTCTCTATAAATAATACCACAAATCTTTAATGACATCGCAGTCGTGTTAACCACGTTACAGCTCACCATTCCTCCCCCTTTCCAGGTACCCAACCCCATGACTTTTCATTATTTACCTTCATACCCGTGGCTCGTTCAAACACACGCACATCTTCCAACACTCTCATAGACAACCGTTCACACACCAAAACAGTTGTATCATCCACATAACCTATTAATGCCGGCCAACATCTCCCTTCCCCTACCCCCCCTCACCCCGGGAATTGACTGTGCTCTCAACCATCCTGTAAAAGGGATCCTGAAAACACGCAAATAAGATCTGTGACATAGGGCACCCTTGTCGTAAACCTCTATCCATCTCAAAGTCCGTCCCCATACACCCATTTATTTGTACTCTCATCTTTGCTCCCTTATACAGCGTGTTTACCCACCCAACTATTTCTTCACCATAACCCTGTCTCCTAAGTATACTCTGCAGTGCACCTCTTTCCACTCTATCACAGGCAGCTCGCCAGTCTAAGGCCAGTGAAGCCGCCCGCTCCCCTCCCCTTTGACTCCACAAAACTTCTTAAAATCCCGTGACCTTCTAACATCGACCTGCCCGGCAACCCAAACTGCGATGGTGAAACAACCCTCCCCACCACGCATTTCACCCTATTACCCAAAATTTTAGCGAAAATCTTATAGTCTGCATAGAGCAACGATATAGCCCTATACTTTCCAAGGTCTGGCTGCCCATTGCCTTTCGGGACCAGCACCACAATTGCTGTATTCTGCTTATTCCCTAACGTACCCTTCTCCTTCATGCAATTTAATAATCTTACCATGAACTTCCCAATCAACGCCCAATGCTGTAAATAAAATTCCACCGGTAAACCATCAATACCCGGGGCTTTGCCCTTTCTCATTCCATGTAAAGCAATTTCAATTTCCTCCTCAGTAATATTCCCACCCAAAGCCTTCCTATCACTATGGCCCAAATTGCACTTGGCATATGTGCACACCCTATTTAATTCCACTTCATCCACACCACTACTAGTCCAGTATTTTTTATACCACATATCCGCATATGCACTCATAGCTTTCGTGTTTCTTATCACTTGACCTGCTCTATGGATTCCCATCGTCTCATGTACCTCCAAGCTCGGGATTGCCATCAGCGCCTGCTTTTGCTTTTGCTGCCGCAACACACATGCGGATGGCTTGTCTCCCCACAAAACTTCTTCTAATCCTGCTTGCACCTGCACCGCTTGAAACCGCTCATTATGCAACATTCGCAAGCTCTCTTTTATGTCTACAATCTCGTCCATGGGGTAAACACCACCAACCTTTCCCTGCTCATAACAACCTCTTAATCGATCCTCTAAATAATTCACTAGTCCATATTTTAGAGAGTTTATACGTTTACCCTCCCTCACGTAAAAGGATTTTATCCTTTCTTTTGCTACCGAGTCCCACCACGTTACAATGTCTTCTACCTCCTGAGCTTCCCTTGAAAGCTCTTTCCACAGCATAGAAAAACCCTCTAAACCTTCCTCATCACTTAACACACTAATATTTAATTTCCAATAAGGCCGATAAATTTCCGCCATCCCCTCCCACCCTACCTCCACTACTACTGCCCTATGATCTGACAAGACCGTCTCCACCGTATTAAAAGACTTTGCAACTACTCCTTGAGAACTATACACTCTGTCCAACCTTGCAGCATATCCCCTTCTGATAAAAGTATGTTCCGTTTCCCACACCCCTCCCCCAAATACATCACATAACTTAACATCCCTCAACAAATCTCTGAGAGGTGCAGACATATGCCCAGCCCCTTTGGGTTCGACGTCAGCCGCCCTGATAACACAGTTCCAGTCACCCCCCACTATCGCCACTTCCGGAAGTGCACGCAAAAAATAAACAAGGTCCTCACACACAAAATCCTTTCGTACCTTCGTGCTATTCTCCACAGGGGCATACACACTTACTAAAGATACACGCTTTCCCATCCAAGTTCCATCCTCTCTCAGCACCCTCCCCCACCCCCCCTCACATCTCTGCAATACAAACGGGCTCGTATCTTTTATTAAAAGATCCCACACCACCGGATTTCAGGGTCAGTACGGATCCAACACTTCCCCCTCTTTGAAATTGTGCCCGGTGGCCTGGTGGCTAAAGCTCCTGCTTCACACACGGAGGGCCCGGGTTCGATTCCCATTTCGACACGTTTCCTTACACCTGTTGTCTAGGTACCTGGGTGTTAGTCGACTGGTGTGGGTAGCATCCTGGGGGACAAGATTAAGGACCCCAATGGAAATAAGTTAGACAGTCCTCGATGACGCACTGACTTTCTTGGGTTATCCTGGGTGGCTAACCCTCCGGGGTTAAAAATCCGAACAAAATCTTATCTTATCTTATCTTATCTTCTTGAAGGAACATAACATCAACTCTATGTTTGCTAAGAAAATTGTTTAACCAATCTCTCTTTAGTCTAGTACATAAACTGTTAACATTAGCAGTCATACACCTAAAGCCTGTTATATTTTCCACCCTTGTCTCTTCTCCTCTCGTTTTTCACCACTTGAATTGTTATTTTTATGGGTTTTCTTTACAGTACCTTCCCATTCGCCTCCCTTCTTGCGATGGCGTCTCACATGACCCCCTCCCTCTCCATCCCTTCCCTCTCCCATCCTCTCAGTTTTCTTCCCAGTCCTCTGTGCTGGCGTCAGTACATCATCTGAATCTGACGTAATTGCTCGTTTCCTCGTAACGTTCTTATCCTCCATGTCAAGGTCTGAGGAAGCCTCACGGTGTACCTCAACATCCACTTTACAGTGAGGTATGAAGTCCCCCGATGTCTCAGTCTCGTCGTCATTCCGCTGAGTCTCATATTGTCTACAATCTGGACTCAAAAAGTCTCCAGCTACGTCATTCGTAGACGGAGCTTCCACCACAGGTGGTGACAAGGTCTTTAAAACTTCGTCCAATTCCTCCCCTATATTTAACACGTCATTTCGGGGTACCAATCCAGCAGATGGTATTGGCAACGACTCAGGTGCAAGGAGCTGAAGGGAGGACTCACTCTCATTTCAAAAAGCCTGTTCCACCATCTCACTCCACAAATGACCACGCCCTTCCTCTGATGATCGATGCTCACCTTCACCACGTGTGACCGGGGCTACCTCTTCTTGCACAGGTTTGGTCATGCGTCTGTTCTTCTCACATGCCGCTGCTATGTGGTCATACTCTCCACAAATGCGACACGTACGCCCGTTGTCCAGGATATAAAACCATTACCTGTGTCCTAAAATCATGAAGATACACGTATGATGGTATGGGTTGCCGCAACGTCATTTTAAGGCTGAAAGTACCTTCCGGCATACCTTCGTAGGCACCCATCAGCCACTTACCCTGCTGGGCAGAATGCACGGTCCCATATTTCTCAAATACGTTTCTGATGTCAGCTTCGTTCGCCTCAAAGGGAACATTCCGCAACTTTATCCAGGTATAATATCGAGACACGTCCACCAGTCTCACACGCACAGCAGGCATAACGTCAAAACACACATCTTGAAAGCGTGTAACCACCGATTCATAAACTGTCGCAGCAAGCAGTTTCACAAATATTCTATGCGCTCCATTCAACGCTACCTCATACAATTCACCGTCTTGAATGCCATATGTCTCCCTGATTATCTTGGGTAAGAGTATCTGAGCTGAACTAGGAGTAATCGCACCTCGAAGCAGTTCAATACCAATAGTATTAATGCATCTGCGATGACAAACCGCCATCGTAACACCAGTAATTTTCCAGCGGTGTCAACAGAGACACAACAACACCTCCTCGTACCACTGCTGTCAGGTTACTGAGGAGCGTCAGGCAAGGGGGTCTACACGGCCCAAGAGCGATGCAGACAATGTAACAATAGTTTGATTGCCGGCTACTTGTTAAGGTAGGGTCTCCCAGTTTTTTCCCCCACCCCGAAAGTATAGTTTGATTGCTGCTTGTTAAGGTAGGGTCAGTCTAGCTCCCGCTATCCCTTCCCCTCCCTCTTTCCCTCCCCCCCCCCCGAAAGGTGACGTGTGGGGCTCCGGCCAAACAGTAATCACTCGACTCACAACTCCCAACTACTGTAAGTACATGCCTGCTCATATTCTAGTGGACTTATTGGTTGAAAGCTTCACTTTTGACCAATAATAAACTTAGTGCTTTCAGTCTTGCTCTATGTTAAATGTCTTAATAATCACCACGTCTTTTAGGTATTGTACTTATCATGGAGAGTGATTTCTTAAGCAGTGGGTAACCTGTCTATCTTTCCAGCTTGGAATGACAGAATGGGTCACCTGCCAACCAACGAGTAGAATTGAAAGAGACGGACTAACGTCCTGAGACGTCCCATGTTTTATCTACTTACCTGTGCACCTGTATGAAGTTGCAGGACGTAACCCCTCATCATTGCAGCGGTGAAGAACCTGCTTTCCTGTCATCTGGATAGATTAATTTACGGCTATAGACTCTGTGAAGAACGAGCCGGTGGGTTGTCACCAACACCTGCGACCCCCCCCCACATCATCAGCAACGGCTACGATTTCAACAACACGCAGTGTCACCAACACCAGACACCCAAGTTTTATATATATCAGCGTTAAATTCAGATATCATTTATATTTTTTTCATTTTTCATTTTCTTTAATATAGGATCAATATTTCATATTTAAGTGTTTTATATTTTCTAAATAATAAAGTGTTTATGTTTGTCAGTTTTTGTTCTTTTTCTATGCATTAATTTTCCTGAGGAGGAGCCAGCCTTAGTAATACTGAGTGAAGTTGTTACAGGGCTGAGTAAGTCTTCACACCCCACCTCTTCACTGGTCGCTACTAGGTCACTCTCCCTGAACCATGAGCTTTATCGTACCTCTGCTTAAAGTTATGTATGGATCCTGCCTCCACTACATCTCTTCCCAAACTATTCCACTTCCTGACTACTCTGTGGCTGAAGAAATACTTCCTAACATCCCTGTGATTCATCTGTGTCTTCAGCTTCCAACTGTGTCCCCTTGATGCTGTGTCCAGTCTCTGGAACATCCTGTCTTTGTCCACCTTGTCAATTCCTCTCAGTATTTTGTAAGTTATCATGTCCCCCCCATCTCTCCTGTCCTCCAGTGTCGTCAGGTTGATTTCCCTTAACCTCTCCTCGTAGGACATACCTCTTAGCTCTGGGACTAGTCTTGTGGCAAACCTTTGCACTTTCTCTAGTTTCTTTACGTGCTTGGCTAGGTGTGGATTCCAAACTGGTGCCGCATACTCCAATATGGGCCTAACGTTCACGGTGTACAGGGTCCTGAACGACTCCTTATTAAGATGTCGGAATGCTGTTCTGAGGTTTGCTAGGCGCCCATATGCTGCAGCAGTTATTTGGTTGATGTGCGCTTCGGGAGAAGTGCCTGGTGTTATACTCACCCCAAGATCTTTTTCCTTGAGTGAGGTTTGTAGTCTCTGGCCCTCTAGACTGTACTCCGTCTGCGGTCTTCTTTGCCCTTCCCCAATCTTCATGACATTGCACTTGGTGGAATTGAACTCCAGGAGCCAATTGCTGGACCAGGTCTGCAGCCTGTCCAGGTCCCTTTGTAGTTCTGCCTGGTCTTCGATCGAATGAATTCTTCTCGTCAACTTCACGTCATCTGCAAACAGGGACTCCTCAAAGTTTATTCCTTTTGTCATGTCGTTCACAAATACCAGAAACAGCACTGGTCCTAGGACTGACCCCTGTGGGACCCCGCTGGTCACAGGTGCCCACTCTGACACCTCGCCACGTACCATTACTCGCTGCTGTCTTCCTGACAAGTATTCCCTGATCCATTGTAGTGCCTTCCCTGTTATCCCTGCTTGGTCCTCCAGTTTTTGCACTAATCTCTTGGGTGGTACTGTGTCAAACGCCTTCTTGCAGTCCAAGAAAATGCAATCCACCCACCCCTCTCTCTCTTGTCTTACTGCTGTCACCTTGTCATAGAACTCCAGTAGGTTTGTGACACAGGATTTCCCGTCCCTGAAACCATGTTGGCTGCTGTTGATGAGATCATTCCTTTCTAGGTGTTCCACCACTCTTCTCCTGACAATCTTCTCCATAACTTTGCATACTATACATGTCAGTGACACTGGTCTGTAGTTTAGTGCTTCATGTCTATCTCCTTTTTTAAAGACTGGGACTACATTTGCTGTCTTCCATGCCTCAGGCAATCTCCCTGTTTCGATAGATGTATTGAATATTGTTGTTAGGGGTACACATAGTGCCTCTGCTCCCTCTCTCAGGACCCATGGAGAGATGTTATCTGGCCCCATTGCCTTTGAGGTAT
>NW_027196051.1:0-52500 GCF_038502225.1 Cherax quadricarinatus | reverse complement strand
TGGAGACTCACCAACAGTCGGGGGTGACACCTGAGTACCTAGTGGCTGTTACCTCAACTAAGTAGGGAGGTGGGGTATGTTTCCTTGCACCTGATGTCCCTGTTCACCTGGTAGTAAGTAGGTATCTGAGTGTTAATTTAGAAAGACACTTGAGCAAACACGTTTCGGTCCTAGTGTTTCCTCAGGTGTCTTTCTAAATCAGTTTGTCGGTATATATTACCAAGGTTTATACCAGCTGGGTGTTAACCTACTGTTATAGATGGCATCCTGAAGCTCTTAGAAAGAGCTCAGCTTTACGTTGAGCTGATGCTGTTATACTACCACAACTCATGACAATATCCAGCTCTTCTTAAGATAAACTGCCAACAGGATACCTATTTACTGCTAGGTGAACAGAGGCAACAGGTGTAAGGAAACATGCCTAACATCTCTCTATTCATCTATCAGTAAATAGGTGCTCACGACCTATACTAACTAACACCTAAGTTACCTGTGTCTTACCAGTGAAACACTACAGGTTTGCCAATACGTCGCTCTCCTCCTGGTATCGAACCTGGGATCTTCAGTAGTGAGCTGAGCAATGTACTGCACCACAAGGCACGAAGATAATGCGATGCATCTATAGCAGCAATGATACGAACCTTATCTTAAGTGTCCCCGTAATCTGTTTTAGAGGACATATAGAGAATTGTGGCAAACAAACCATGAGACTGCTATAACACAGAGGAAATTGTGGGAGAACAAGTTTCTCTCGAAGTAATTGAGAAAATAACAGATATAATGGGGTTTTGTTGGTAACAGATATGATGAGGTTTTGTTGGTAACAGATATGATGAGGTTTTGTTGGTAACAGATATAATGAGGTTTTGTTGGTAACAGATATGATGAGGTTTTGTTGGTAACAGATATGACGAGGTTTTGTTGGTAACAGATATGATGAGGTTTTGTTGGTAACAGATATGATGAGGTTTTGTTGGTAACAGATATAATGGGGTTTTGTTGGTAACAGATATAATGGGGTTTTGTTGGTAACAGATATAATGGGGTTTTGTTGGTAACAGATATGATGAGGTTTTGTTGGTAACAGATATAATGAGGTTTTGTTGGTAACAGATATGATGAGGTTTTGTTGGTAACAGATATAATGAGGTTTTGTTGGTAACAGATATGATGAGGTTTTGTTGGTAACAGATATGATGAGGTTTTGTTGGTAACAGATATAATGAGGTTTTGTTGGTAACAGATATGATGAGGTTTTGTTGGTAACAGATATGATGAGGTTTTGTTGGTAACAGATATGATGAGGTTTTGTTGGTAACAGATATGATGAGGTTTTGTTGGTAACAGATATAATGGGGTTTTGTTGGTAACAGATATAATGGGGTTTTGTTGGTAACAGATATAATGGGGTTTTGTTGGTAACAGATATAATGGGGTTTTGTTGGTAACAGATATAATGGGGTTTTGTTGGTAACAGATATAATGGGGTTTTGTTGGTAACAGATATAATGGGGTTTTGTTTGCTGTACAACTCGCAGAAGGGGTGTAAGTTAATTTAGGTACAGGTACACATAAATAGTTACACAAATTATCACACATAGTATCATATGTATAAATTGCCCACCAAGATAATTCAGAAAAGCCAAAGTGATTTATTTTCATTGGTGTCGGGGTGAGGGGTTGAACCCGTGGGGAGACAGTTCTCCAGCTTTCAGGTCAGTTCTGTAATACTAATTTAAATTGGTCGTCTCGAAGGCTTGCACAAAGATATTCTTAATAGACACTAGTTACATAATTTATAATACTTATAAACTAACTATGAACATAGAGGCGTCAAATGGCTGCCAACACTTTAAAACTTAACGTTTTCCAGAATTTTAATTCATCAGAAGAAGGGTACTGTAGACTAGACTAACTCATAGGTAAGGACCCACAATGGATGTGGAGGGAATGAGGATAAGTGAAGAATAGTGGGAGAGAGGTAAAAGAAAGACCCAGGACTAGATCCAGTAGTAAAGACAATGTGTTAGTCTTCCGCTCTATTGTATGGTGTCAGTTGTATGCTGGGTTCCAGTTGACAGATACCCGAGGCTCTGATAAGACATCCACTGTTTCTTTGTCTCCAATTCAACAAGACTCCGAGGTGGTGTAATAACCTTGTTATTTCTTGCCATTCTTTTCTCCTTTTATGCCACTTGTATATAGGCACATTTCTCACGCCTGGTGCGAAAACGGGCTGATATGAATGTTCATTTCTTTACTGGTGAAGCCCTTCATAGCAGGTGCCTTGATCCCCTTGTTGTGGATCAAGCCTGATTACCTCCCATTTCTCATAAGCTATGCAATCCCTACTGGTTTACCGTTTCCCCTTAAACCCCCAAAAAATTAATTGCAGCCATAGTTTTTTTTAATACGCCGGCTGTCTACTACCTAGGAAAGGTGACCTGAAAAAAAAGAAACATTTTTCACTGCCATTCTTTCAGAGGGAAGGAGCTGCACTTCCCACCTCCAGGACTCAAGTCCATCTAACTGGTTTCTCTGAATCCCTTTATAAATGTTACTTTGTTTACACTCCAACAGCACGCCAAATCATAAAAAAAATTGTACTTGCCACCACTCACTCTTGTCTAATGTGTATAACAGAAAGTTTAAAATTACATCCTCATTGTCATTCGTCTAACTCTCCAACATAATAATAATATATTATTACAACATCTCCTTGAACAGAGAGACTCCAAGTATACATTTATCTCACTAATATCAAAACTGCATAACTCTAGACCGTCTCACAAGGTAACCAACTCTCTAATTTACATCAGTGGAAGAGTGCTCACATCAACAATGAAAAAGACCCAGTTTCGATTCCCGGGCGACCGTATGGGCAAGCCTTCTGGCACCTGTTAGTCAGGAGTGTAGTAAGAGAACAGTGTCAACATCGATGGTACAACACTTGTGACACACTATGAGCGAGTACATGTATTACAAATATTGCGTGAAGAAGTGTACAAGTATTGATGAGGAAACTGGATCACTACCACCTCGGCGAGGCAGATCAACCAGGCTGTGACGAACATGTGGGCTGGGGGTAAGGAGCCGCTAATAGCAACAGCTTGGTTGACCAGACAATCAACAGGGAGGCCTGGCCCAGGCCGGGCTGCGAGGGTAAGAGGACTCCCGAAACAGGTCACAGGTAACTCACAGTGTTATCAGTGAAATAAGTGTTATTAAAGGTCTTTTCTGTGTTAACAGAAATATTATCAAAAGTGTTATGTGTTACTAGAAGTGTTGTAAGTGTTATAAGTATTACCAGAAGTGTTATAAGTGTTAACAGAAGTGTTATAAGTGTTACTAGAAGTGTTATAAGTGTTACTAGAAGTGTTATAAGTGTTACCAGAAGTGTTGTAAGTGTTACTAGAAGTGTTATAAGTATTACCAGAAGTGTTATAAGTGTTAACAGAAGTGTTATAAGTGTTACTAGAAGTGTTATAAGTGTTACCAGAAGTGTTATAAGTGTTACCAGAAGTGTTGTAAGTGTTACTAGAAGTGTTATAAGTATTACCAGAAGTGTTATAAGTGTTAACAGAAGTGTTATAAGTGTTACTAGAAGTGTTATAAGTGTTACCAGAAGTGTTATAAGTGTTACCATAAGTGTTATGTGTTACTAGAAGTGTTATGTGTTACTAGAAGTGTTATAAGTGTTATAGAAGTGTTACCAGAAGTGTTATAAGTGTTAACAGAAGTGTTATAAGTGTTACCAGAAGTGTTATAAGTGTTAAGTGTTAAGTGTTATAAGTGTTACCAGAAGTGTTATACTAGAAGTGTTATGTGTTACTAGAAGTGTTACTAGAAGTGTTATAAGTGTTACTAGAAGTGTTATAAGTGTTACTAGAAGTGTTATGTGTTACTAGAAGTGTTATGTGTTACTAGAAGTGTTATGTGTTACTAGAAGTGTTATAAGTGTTACCAGAAGTGTTATGTGTTACTAGAAGTGTTATAAGTGTTACTAGAAGTGTTATGTGTTACTAGAAGTGTTATAAGTGTTACCAGAAGTGTTATGTGTTACTAGAAGTGTTATAAGTGTTACTAGAAGTGTTATAAGTGTTACTAGAAGTGTTATAAGTGTTACCAGAAGTGTTATAAGTGTTACTAGAAGTGTTATAAGTGTTACTAGAAGTGTTATAAGTGTTACTAGAAGTGTTATAAGTGTTACTAGAAGTGTTATAAGTGTTACTAGAAGTGTTATAAGTGTTACCAGAAGTGTTATAAGTGTTACCAGAAGTGTTATAAGTGTTACTAGAAGTGTTGTAAGTGTTACCAGAAGTGTTATAAGTGTTACTAGAAGTGTTGTAAGTGTTACCAGAAGTGTTATAAGTGTTACCAGAAGTGTTATAAGTGTTACCAGAAGTGTTATAAGTGTTACCAGAAGTGTTATAAGTGTTACCAGAAGTGTTATAAGTGTTACCAGAAGTGTTATAAGTGTTACCAGAAGTGTTATAAGTGTTACTAGAAGTGTTATAAGTGTTACTAGAAGTGTTATAAGTGTTGATAGAAGTGTTATAAGTGTTGATAGAAGTGTTATAAGTGTTACTAGAAGTGTTATAAGTGTTACCAGAAGTGTTATAAGTGTTACTAGAAGTGTTATAAGTGTTACTAGAAGTGTTATAAGTGTTACTAGAAGTGTTATAAGTGTTGCTAGAAGTGTTATAAGTGTTGATAGAAGTGTTATAAGTGTTACTAGAAGTGTTGTAAGTGTTACCAGAAGTGTTATAAGTGTTACCAGAAGTGTTATAAGTGTTACTAGAAGTGTTGTAAGTGTTACCAGAAGTGTTATAAGTGTTACCAGATTGTTATAAGTGTTACCAGAAGTGTTATAAGTGTTACCAGAAGTGTTTAAGTGTTGCTAGAAGTGTTATAAGTGTTACTAGAAGTGTTGTAAGTGTTACCAGAAGTGTTATAAGTGTTACCAGATTGTTATAAGTGTTACCAGAAGTGTTATAAGTGTTACCAGATTGTTATAAGTGTTACCAGAAGTGTTATAAGTGTTACCAGATTGTTATAAGTGTTACCAGAAGTGTTATAAGTGTTACCAGATTGTTATAAGTGTTACTAGAAGTGTTATAAGTGTTACTAGAAGAAGAGGCTGTGCTCTCAACACGCTAAAATTGACCTCCCCAGAAATTCATACATCACACAGACCGATTTTTCACCAGTATAGACAAAACTCAGCAACAGTAGTCGGCAAGATGTAAGGAAAGAAATAACTTGTGACCTACAGAGAAAACTATCTAATATACGAGCTTATGATTGTTACAGAATGTTAACTGTGACGACACAACAAACTCTCAAAGAGAAGAATTTAAAAAAAAAAATAAGCAAAATGGAATAAATCATTTTGATATTTATAAAAAAAAGTGTTTAAGAAGGGAAATAAAAGCTGTATGCTGACAGTTATTATTATTATTATTATTATTATTATTATT
This sequence comes from Cherax quadricarinatus, assembly GCF_038502225.1. Classification (NCBI taxonomy): domain Eukaryota; kingdom Metazoa; phylum Arthropoda; class Malacostraca; order Decapoda; family Parastacidae; genus Cherax; species Cherax quadricarinatus. Next base: position 47,020 of record NW_027196051.1, on the reverse strand, counting down.
ATTATTATTATTATTATTATTATTATTATCAAAAAGAAGCTCTATATGTATATTGACAAAGAGTGTTAGTTCAGAGGAGCAATCGTGTGTAATAGTGAACACAGCAATAATAAGTAAACACTCACTAGTGACCAAAGTGACCACATACCAGCCACCCCCAGCAGCCCTGACCCTGGTGTGACCAGCAGTCTTGCTTCATCATTTACACCCACTACAAACCCGCTGTGGATTTCTCCGATTACACTTATGCTGCGCCAGTTATTCTCCGTAAACCTCCCAGACCCCGATGTGCAGAAGACCGGTGTTTATACGGAGCTTATGAAGAATAGCAGTGGGAGGAGTGAAACTTTGAATAATTAATAAGGTCACTGTGGATGGTGCTGCTGCCGTTGCTGGTGCTGCTGCCGGTGTTGGTGCTGGTGCTGCTGCTACTGCCGGTGCTGCTGCCGGTGCTGCTGCTGCTGCCGGTGCTGGTGGTGCTGCTGCTGCCGGTGCTGGTGCTGCTGCCGGTGCTGGTGCTGCTGCCGGTGTTGGTGCTGGTAGTGCTGCTGCCTGTGCTGGTGCTGCTGCCGGTGCTGGTGGTGCTACCTGTGTTGGTGCTGCTGCCGGTGCTGGTGCTGCTGCCGGTGCTGGTGCTGCTGCTGGTGCTGCTGCCGGTGCTGCTGCTGGTGTTGCTGCCGGTGCTGCTGCTGATGCCGGTGCTGGTGCTGGTGATGGTGCTGCTGCCGGTGCTGGTGCTGCTGCCGGTGCTGGTGCTGGTGCTGCTGCCTGTGCTGGTGCTGCTGCCGGTGCTGGTGGTGCTGCCGGTGCTGGTGCTGCTGCCGGTGCTGGTGCTGCTGCCGGTGCTGGTGCTGCTGCGGGTGCTGGGGCTGGTGCTGCTGCCGGTGCTGGTGCTGGTGCTGTTTCCGGTGCTGGTGCGGGTGCTGGTGCTGCTGCCGGTGCTGGTGCTGCTGCCGGTGCTGGTGCTGCTGCCGGTGCTGGTGCTGCTGCGGGTGCTGGTGCTGGTGATGGTGCTGCTGCTGCCGGTGCTGGTGCTGGTGATGGTGCTGCTGCCGGTGCTGGTGCTGCTGCCGGTGCTGGTGCTGCTGCCGGTGCTGGTGCTGCTGCCGGTGCTGGTGCTGGTGCTGCTGCCTGTGCTGGTGCTGCTGCCGGTGCTGGTGCTGCTGCCGGTGCTGGTGCTGCTGCCGGTGCTGGTGCTGGTGCTGCTGCCTGTGCTGGTGCTGCTGCCGGTGCTGGTGCTGCTGCCGGTGCTGGTGCTGCTGCCGGTGCTGGTGCTGCTGCCGGTGCTGGTGCTGCTGCCGGTGCTGGTGCTGCTGCCGGTGCTGGTGCTGCCGCCTGTGCTGGTGCTGCTGCCAGTGCTGGTGCTGTTGCCGGTGTTGCTGCTGCTGCCGGTGCTGGTGCTGCTGCCTGTGCTGGTGCTGCTGCCGGTGCTGGTGCTGCTGCCGGTGCTGGTGCTGCTGCTGGTGCTGCTGCCGGTGCTGCTGCTGGTGCTGCTGCCGGTGCTGCTGCTGATGCCGGTGCTGGTGCTGGTGATGGTGCTGCTGCCGGTGCTGGTGCTGCTGCCGGTGCTGGTGCTGCTGCCGGTGCTGCTGCTGGTGCTGCTGCTGCTGCCGGTGCTGCTGCTGCTCCCGGTGCTGCTGCTGCTGCCGGTGCTGGTGCTGGTGCTGCTGCTGGTGCTGCTGCCGGTGCTGCTGCTGGTGCTGCTGCCGGTGCTGCTGCTGATGCCGGTGCTGGTGCTGGTGATGGTGCTGCTGCCGGTGCTGGTGCTGCTGCCGGTGCTGGTGCTGCTGCCGGTGCTGCTGCCGGTGCTGCTGCTGCCGGTGCTGCTGCTGCTGCCGGTGCTGCTGCTGCTGCCGGTGCTGGTGCTGGTGATGGTGCTGCTGCTGGTGCTGCTGCTACTGCCGGTGCTGGTGCTACTGCCGGTGCTGCTGCTGCTGCCGGTGCTGGTGCTGCTGCCGGTGCTGCTGCTGGTGCTGCTGCCGGTGCTGGTGCTACTGCCGGTGCTGCTGCTACTGCCGGTGCTGGTGCTACTGCCGGTGCTGGTGCTACTGCCGGTGCTGGTGCTGCTGCCGGTGCTGGTGCTGCTGCCGGTGCTGGTGCTGCTGCCGGTGCTGGTGCTGCTGCCGGTGCTGGTGCTGCTGCGGGTGCTGGTGCTGCTGCCGGTGCTGCTGCTGCCGGTGCTGGTGCTGGTGATGGTGCTGCTGCGGGTGCTGGTGCTGCTGCCGGCGCTGGTGTCAGTGTTGCTGATGTTACTGTTGCTGCTACTGCTGGTGATGGTGCTGCTGCCGGTGCTGGTGCTGCTGCCTGTGCTGGTGTCAGTGTTGCTGATGTTACTGTTGCTGCTACTGCTGGTGATGTCAGTGTTGCTGATATTACTGCTGCTGCTATTGTTGCTGATGTTACTGTTGCCGCTATTGCTGCTGCTGGTGGTGTGTGTTGCTGATGTTACTGTTGTTGCTCCTGACGTCAGTGTTGCTGATGGTACTGTCACTGCTGTTGCTGCAGCTGCTACTTTTAAGTCTTGATACGACTAGTATTGCTGCTGCTGAGGGCACTGTTGCTGCTCCTGACGTGACGTCGCTAGTGCTGCTACTGTGAAGAATAAAGACGCCTCACTTAACCATAGTGTGACACTAACGCCATTGTGGAAAATGATACCTATAACAAAATAAGAATTTCTTGAGATTTTTATAAGAGAACACATCAAGTTTTCTGAACAGTATGATCTGTTATGTCACTGCTGGTGACGTGACATGTCACTGCAGATGACGTGACAAAGGTGTCGCGTCACTGCAGATGACGTGACACAGGTGAAGCGTGTGACAAAGCTGAGAAAATAGCTTTGTTAATCTTGTAAGCTATTATATAATTAGTTTTTTTGGAGTGGTGACCAAGCAGCCTCGTCGTGACGCAATTATGTGAAGTCACGTCCAGCAGCAACGACCAGGTGGTTGTTAATGAGTTGTTAAGGTGCAACCAGTACTACATACGGTGCAACCACCAGTAATATGTACGGTGCAGTACTACATACGGTGCAACCAGTAGTACATACTGTGCAACCAGTAGTATGTACGGTGCAACCAGTACTACATACGGTGCAACCAGTAGTACATACTGTGCAACCAGTAGTATGTACGGTGCAACCAGTAGTGTGTACTTTGCAACCAGTAGTATGTACGGTGCAACCAGTACTACATACGGTGCAACCAGTAGTATGTGCGGTGCAACCAGCAGTACACACGGTGCAACCACTAGTATGTACGGTGCAACTAGTAGTATGTACGGTGCAACCAGTAGTATGTACGGTGCAATCAGTAGTATGTACGGTGCAGCCAGTAGTATGTACGTGCAACCAGTAGTATGTACGGTGCAACCAGTAGTACATACGGTGCAACCAGTAGTATGTACGGTGCAACCAGTAGTATGTACGGTGCAGCCAGTAGTATGTACGTGCAACCAGTAGTATGTACGGTGCAACCAGTAATACATATGGTGCAAGCAGTAACATGCATGGTGCAAGCTGCAACATGCATGGTACAAGCAGTAACATGCATGGTGCAAGCTGTAACATACACTGTGCAAGCAGTAACATACACTGTGCAAGTAGTAACACGGTGCAAGCAGTAGCATACATGGTGCAAGCAGTAACATACACTGTGCAAGCAGCAACATACACGGTGCAAGCAGTAACATACACGGTGCAAGTAGTAACACGGTGCAAACAGTAACATACACGGTGCAAGCAGTAACATACATGGTGCAAGCAGTAACATACGTTGTGCAAGCAGTAACATACACGGTGCAAGCAGTAACATACACGGTGCAAGCAGTAACATACACGGTGCAAGTAGTAACACAGTGCAAACAGTAACATACACGGTGCAAGCAGTAACATACACGGTGCAAGTAGTAACACAGTGCAAACAGTAACATACACGGTGCAAGCAGTAACATACACTGTGCAAGCAGTAACATACACTGTGCAAGCAGTAACATACACGGTGCAAGTAGTAACACGGTGCAAGCAGTAACATACACGGTGAAAGCAGTAACACGGTGCAAACAGTAACATGCATGGTGCAAGCAGTAACATACACGGTGTGAGCAGTAACATACAGGGTGCAAATAGTAACACAGTGCAAGCAGTAACAAACACGGTGCAACCAGTAACATACACGGTGCAAGCAGTAACATACACGGTGCAAGCAGTAACATGGTGCAAGCAGTAACATACACGGTGCAAGCAGTAACATACACGGTGCAAGCAGTAACATACACGGTGCAAGCAGTAACATACACGGTGCAAGCAGTAACATGCATGGTGCAAGCAGTAACATACACGGTGCAAGCAGTAACATACACGGTGCAAGTAGTAACACAGTGCAAGCAGTAACAAACACGGTGCAAGCAGTAACATACATGGTGCAAGCAGTAACATACACGGTGCAAGCAGTAACATACACCGTGCAAGCAGTAACATGCAAGCAGTAACATACACGGTGCAAGCAATAACATGCATGGTGCAAACAGTAACATACACAGTGCAAGCAGTAACATACACGGTGCAAGTAGTAACATACACGGTGCAAGCAGTAACACGGTGCAAGCAGTAACATACACGGTGCATGCAGTAACATGCATGGTGCAAGCAGTAACATACACGGTGCAAGCAGTAACATACACGGTGCAAGTAGTAACACGGTGCAAGCAGTAACATGCATGGTGCAAGCAGCAACATACACGGTGCAAGCAGTAACACGGTGCAAGCAGTAACATGGTGCAAGCAGTAACATGCATGGTGCAAGCAGTAACACGGTGCAAGCAGTAACATGCATGGTGCAAGCAGTAACATACACGGTGCAAGCAGTAACACGGTGCAAGCAGTAACATGCATGGTGCAAGCAGTAACATACACGGTGCAAGCAGTAACACGGTGCAAGCAGTAACACGGTGCAAGCAGTAACATGGTGCAAGCCGTAACATGCACGGTGCAAGCAGTAACATGGTGCAAGCAGTAACATGCATGGTGCAAGCAGTAACACGGTGCAAGCAGTAACACGGTGCAAGCAGTAACATGGTACAAGCAGTAACACGGTGCAAGCAGTAGCATACACGGTGCAAGCAGTAACACGGTGCAAGCAGTAACACGGTGCAAGCAGTAACACGGTGCAAGCAGTAACACGGTGCAAGCAGTAACACGGTGCAAGCAGTAACACGGTGCAAGCAGTAACATGGTGCAAGCAGTAACATGGTGCAAGCAGTAACACGGTGCAAGCAGTAACACGGTGCAAGCAGTAACACGGTGCAAGCAGTAACACGGTGCAAGCAGTAACACGGTGCAAGCAGTAACATGGTGCAAGCAGTAACACGGTGCAAGCAGTAACATGGTGCAAGCAGTAACATGGTGCAAGCAGTAACACGGTGCAAGCAGTAACATGGTGCAAGCAGTAACACGGTGCAAGCAGTAACACGGTGCAAGCAGTAACACGGTGCAAGCAGTAACACGGTGCAAGCAGTAACACGGTGCAAGCAGTAACACGGTGCAAGCAGTAACACGGTGCAAGCAGTAACACGGTGCAAGCAGTAACACGGTGCACAGGTGCAAGCAGTAACACGGTGCAAGCAGTAACACGGTGCAAGCAGTAACACGGTGCAAGCAGTAACACGGTGCAAGCAGTAACACGGTGCAAGCAGTAACACGGTGCAAGCAGTAACACGGTGCAAGCAGTAACACGGTGCAAGCAGTGGAACATCGACTTTATGGCTTATATTGTTTAGAGACGTAGTTGCTTATTTAACACCCACATGTTAGTTGTTGCTGCTGTTACTTGTGGTGCTGCTATCGTTATTGTGATGCTGCTGTCGTTACTGTGGTGCTTCCGACGTAGTTGCTTATTTAACACCCACATGTTAGTTGTTGCTGCTGTTACTTGTGGTGCTGCTATCGTTATTGTGATGCTGCTGTCGTTACTGTGGTGCTTCCGTCGTTGGTGCTGCTGTCGTTATTGTGATGCTGCTGTCTTTATTGTCGTGCTGCTGTCGTTATTGTGGTGCTGCCGTCGTTCTTGTGGTGCTGCTGTCGCTATTGTGGTGCTGCTGTCATTACTCAGTGCTACTGTCGCTATTACTTGTGATGCTGCTGTAGTTATTACTTGTGGTGCTGCTCTCGTTATTGAACTGCTTCTGACCTTATTACTTGTGGTGCTGCTGTCGTTATTGTAGTGCTGCTGTCGTTATTACTTGTGGTGCTGCTGTCATTATTGTAGTGTTGCTGTCGTTATTACTTGTGGTGACGCTGTCGTTGTTACTTGTGGTGCTGCTGTTGTTATTACTTGTGGTGCTGCTTCGTTGTTACTTGTGGTGCTGCTGTCGTTATTACTTGTGGTGACGCTGTCGTTGTTACTTGTGGTGTTGCTGTCGTTACTTGTGGTGAAGCTGTCGTTGTTACTTGTGGTGATGCTGTCGTTATTACTTGTGGTGCTACTGTCGTTGTTACTTGTGGTGCTGCCGTCGTTGTTACTTATAGTACTGCTTCGTTACTTGTGGTGCTGCTGTCGTTATTACTTGTGGTGCTGCTGTCGTTATTGTGGTGGTGCTGCTGTTATTGTGGTGCTGCTGTCGTTGGTGCTGCTGTCGTTGGTGCTGCCGTCGTTGTTACTTGTGGTGCTGCTGTCGTTATTACTTGTGTTGCTGCTGTCGCTATTATAGTGCTGCTGTCGTTATTGTGGTACTGCTGTCGTTATTGTGGTGCTGCTGTCTTAGTTGTGGTGCTGCCGTCCTTGTTACTTGTAGTGCTGCTGTCGCTGTTACTTGTGGTGCTGCTGTCGTTATTACTTGTGATGCTGCTGTCGTTATTACTTGTGGTACTGCTGTCATTGTCACTTGTGGTGCTGCTGTCGTTATTGTGGTACTGCTGCCGTTATTGTGGTGCTGCTGTCGTTGTTGTGGTGCTGCCGTCGTTGCTACTAGTGCTGCTGTCGCTGTTACTTGTGGTGCTGCTGTCGTTGTTGCTTATAGTGCTGCTGTCGTTGTTACTTGTGGTGCTGCCGTCGTTGTTACTTGTAGTGCTGCTGTCGTTGTTACTTGTGGTGCTGCCGTCGGTGTTGTGCTATCGTTGTTACTTGAGGTGCGCTGTCGTTGTTACTTGTGGTTATGCTGTCGTTATTACTTGTAGTGCTGCTTCGTTGTTACTTGCGGTGCTGCTGTCGTTATTACTTGTGGTACTGCTGTCGTTATTACTTGTGGTGCTGCTGTCGTTATTACTTGTGGTGATGCTGTCGTTGCCACTTGTAGTGATGCTGTCGTTATTGTGGTGGTGCTGTCGTTGTTACTTGTGGTGATGCTGTCGTTATTTGTGGTGCTGCTGTTGTTGTTACTTGTGGTGCTGCTGTTGTTGTCACTTGTGGTGCTGCTGTCGTTATTACTTGTGGTACTGCTGTCATTGTCACTTGTGGTGCTGCTGTCGTTATTACTTGTGGTGCTGCTGTCGTTATTACTTGTGGTGCTGCTGTCGTTATTACTTGTGGTGATGTTGCCGCTGTTACTAGTGGTGCTGCTACAGTCGTTGTTACTTGTTGTGCTGCTTCTACTGCCGTTGTTGTGGTATTGAAAGTGATAAGAGGGAGGGAAGGGGGGCTTCACAAAGCACACCACACACCAACAACTAACCGTAAAGCACTGAACGTTATCTCGAACGAAGGCCGTGAACGTACGCTGTTTACACAAGCTGTGATCGAACGCTGCGAACTCACGTGCCAGCCACTGACAAACGCTTCCAGCAAACATTCCACTGATCAGCGGTTTATCATGGAGAAGTTTTATTGCTTTTTTTTCTCGCACTTTTTATTTTTACTATCTAGGTTATTGTCATGTCGCGGTTTTAACGGTTTAGTTATGTAACATCAACGGGAGATAACTGTAGATTGAGGTGTGTTTGGGGTCGGGGTGCGGTTAGTAAACTACTGATCTAATGTCCAGAAAATATATTATCCATACTCGTGACGTTAACAATAATAATAAAAATAAATAATAATAATAATAGTGATAATAATACATAATCTCTATTTTTACAGGTACGTGATACAACTTATACAGACTTAGTTGACATACATACAGTCCCTTGTTATGCAGAGCATTTCGGGCAAATTAGGTTAATTTTGTCCCCAGGATGCGATCCACACCAGTCGGCTAACACCCAGGTACCTATTTACTGTTAGGTGAAAAGGAACAGCAGGTGCCTTAAGGAAGAAACGCTCCCATATGTATCCACCTGTACCGGGGGATCGAACCACGGACCTCAATGTAGTGGGACCTTACCACAGCTCTTAAGTGTGTTGCTCTCAACCCCTGTATCTGCGACTAGGTTTCGTAATAATGTATCGGAAAGGAGGGATTCCAAAGTCGAGTCGGTGGAGTGTACCTCTCAGAGGATGGGGGAGGGAGGGAGGGAGGGAGGGAGGGGGAGGGAGGGAGGGAGGGAGGGGGTACTTGGCATGATGATCTATATATATTTAAATTGTTTTAATAAACAAAAGCATTTCATATGTAGGCGAACACACTGACACAGAAACATACATTATGGAAGCCGCACCTGGTCAAACACGTCAAGAAATTAGAGAAAGTGCAAAGGTTTGCAACAAGACTAGTCCTGGAGCTAAGGGGTATGTCCTACGAGGAGAGGTCAAGGAAACTCAGCCTGAAGACACTGGAAGACAGGAGGGATAGTGGAAACATGATAACAATATATAAAATACAAAGAAGAATTGACAAGGTGGGTAGAGACATGATGTTCCAGAGATGGGACACAGCAACAAGGGGTCACAACTGGAAGCTGAAAACTCAGATGAGTCACAGGGATGTTAGGAAGTACTTCTTTAGTCATAGAGTTGTCAGGAAGTGGAACAATCTGGAGAGCGATTTAGTGGAAGCAGGATCCATACATAGCTTTAAGAAGAGGTATGATAAAACTAATAGAGCAGAGAGTGGACCTAGTAGTGACCAGTAAAGAGGCGGGGGCAGGAGCAATGAATCGACCCCTGCAACCACAATTAGGTGAGTATACACACACATAAGGGGGATTACCAACAGACCCCTGGCAGTCTTCAAGCTGGCACTGGACAAGCACCTAAAGTCAGTTCCTGATCAGCCGGGCTGTGGCTCGTACGTTGGTTTGCGTGCAGCCAGCAGCAACAGCCTGGTTGATCAGGCGCTGATCCACCAGGAGGCCTGGTCACAGACCGGGCCGCGGGGGCGTTGACCCCCGAAACTCTCTCCAGGTAAACTCCAGGTAAACACACACACGTGATATATATATATATATATATATATATATATATATATATATATATATATATATATATATATATATATATATATATATATATATATATATATATATATATATATATATATGTCTTGCCGAATATGTAAAACTGGTCAATTAGCAAGAACTCATTTAAAATTAAGTCCTTTCGGAAATTTTCTCTTATACGTTTAAAGATATATTTTTTTCATTAACGTTAATGCAGAAATTTTTTATTTTGCACCAAAAGAATCTTAGAAAACTTACCTAACCTTATTATAACAAGAGCAATTTATTTTAGCCTAACCCAACTAAATATATTTTAAATACGTTTACAATAATTTAGTACTAAACAAACACAATCAAATATATATTTTTCGTTAGGTTCAGAATGATTTTGGCGAAATTATTGCATACACAAATTTTCACTTGTCTTATATGGCAAGATGAGCGTTGCTATTTAAGCCAAGATCGCAAGTTCTGCCTATTCGGCACGACACATATATATATAGATATATATATATATATATATATATATATATATATATATATATATATATATATATATATATATATATATATATCAACAAACCGGCCGTATCCCACCAAGGCAGGGTGGTCCAAAAAGAAAAGCTAAAGTTTCTCTTTTTAAACTTAGTAATTTATGCAGGAGAAGGGGTTACTAGCCCCTTGCTCCCGGCATTTTAGTCGCCTCTTACAACACGCATGGCTTACGGAGGAAGAATTCTGTTCCACTTCCCCATGGAGGTAAGAGGAAATAAACAAGAACAAAAACTAGAAAGAAAATAGAAGAAAACCCAGAGGTGTGTGTATATATACGCTTGTATATGTATGTGTAGTGTGACCTAAGTGTAAGTAGTAGCAAGACGTACCAGTAATCTTGCATGTTTATGAGACAGACAAAACACACCAGCAATCCTACCATCATGTAAAACAATTACAGGCTTTCGTTTTACACTCACTTGGCAGGACGGTAGTACCTCCCTGGGCGGTTGCTGTCTACCAACCTACTACCTAGAATATATATATATATATATATATATATATATATATATATATATATATATATATATATATATATATATATATATATATATACACACATACACACACACACCATGTATATACACTCCCTACATTTCTGTGGGTACCCACACATAACGTTTGAGTGTGCACCCAACCATACAGAATGTCTGAGTGTGCACCCAACCATACAGAATGTTTGAGTGTGCACCCAACCATACATAACGTTTGAGTTGCACCCACGCACACAGAACGTTTGTGTGTGCACGTACACACATATTTGCGTGTGCACACACAAATGCTAATGCAACATGTTCAGAGCACATTCTGAATCTCAACAGTCCGGCATAAAGTCTTCGTTTCAGATTACTGTGAATGTTAGTCATAATCTGTAAGGGTTGAAATTGTATAATATTCTGTTGATAAATTAGACACATGTGCAACACTTGGGTATCTTTAATGAGGAAACGTTTCGCCACACAGTGGCTTCATCAGTCCATACAAAGGAGAATGGTGAAGAACAGGAGGAGTTTGAGGTAATCAGTCCCTCAGCCTTGAGTGGATGTGGTCAGTCCATCAGTCTTGAAAAGAATACAGCATATGTGCGGAAAAGTAGCTTATATACCGTAGGCAGGAGAGGTGCAGCAGTCGTAGGTGGTGACATGCTTGTCCATTGTGGAAGTAGGTCGTGCCCAAGGGTTAGGCAAGTGAAGAATTCCCTGTATCTAATTTTTCAACGTGTCGGTTCTCTGAACCATTCATCTACATAATAATCTGTAACGGTCGAAGTTGTATAATAACCTGCGAGTTTTGATGTATAATCGGCGGGTCAACTCGTATAATTGCCTTCTAGACGTTCACAACTTATTATCAAAGTCACTGAGAACCGCTGATCCCACTGGGATTATACAACACTCGGGGGGAGGGGGGAGGGGCAGGGGCAGGGGGAGTAGGAATTTGGGATATTATCAGGTTCAGTCCCAGGAAGGGGAAGGTAGCTCCAGTTCCTTGAACCAAGAGCCCTTTCCCGGCATCAAAGTAAACCCTTGAACCCTTTTATCATTGTGATTAATAGTTAATAACGGAGTTAATCCTGTCGATGAAGCGAGGGGGTGACGTCTTCGTCAGGTTAACAAGGTTTTAACCCCTGAAATGAGGATTCAAGTAAATTTTCCGAACATGTGCAATAAGATCTATATCACTCGGTGTATATATATATATGAATGTTGAATATTAATTATTGTTATTATTAAAGATTCGCCGGTATTCTCCCGGCCCGGGCCTTTTCCAAGTGGTGGCCCGGCCTTGGCTCCCTGTCTAGGTAGTGTCTGAGACCTAAGTCTCCCATGGGAGGAGGTACAAGTACCCCCTTATCTTTGGGACCAACTGTCCCCAGGCCTAGCCACATTCCCCGCCCTCACGGGGCTCGTAGGGAGAAGCTAGGCCTCCCTGGTCTGCCATCCCCACCCCAAGGGGCTTATTGGGAATGACAGTCTTGTGAGCTACAAGCTCGGGCTCGGGCACCTACCCTACCCTAGAAGGGCTGGGCATGGTGTCGATGGGATGATGAATGTTAATGTTAAATTTAGAAAGTTGCGACCTTAGAGGCACTCGCTAAGTCGGTAGGCTTCAAACCTATGAAATTGCATGTAATTTACATTATAAGCTTCCCACGCTTAGTATTATTATTATTGCTATTATTATTATTATTATTATTATTATTATTATTATTATTATTATTATTATTATTATTATTATTTTTATGATGATGATTCTCCCCCATATTAACAAGTCTTCTTTCTCACTCTCCTTCACTTTACCTTCCCACACGTTCTTCAAACAAACCTCGATTAATTGTGGTGATGCTGGTTGTTATCCACAGCTGCTTGTTGTAATACTATTGTTCCACGCCATGGTAATGTTGCTTCAGTTTTTATATATATAGTATATATTTTTTTTAAAATAATAATTCTCGTTTTCTTCGGAGTTACATAAGTCTAATTGCTTCTTACAGAGAAGTAGTAGTTTATGTAATATTTTATATTTATGAAAGTTTTGGTAATAAAACTTTAGAAATTATGATGTAAATTTAATATTAAACAAAACCAGCAAGTTTAAAAAATTGATGTAAACTCGACACTCACTGTAGTAATAATGTTAAGTGATTTACAAAATCGATGACATCAGTCCAAGCTACTGCTTTGTCAGAGGAATAAACTACTTAACCACTTAGTTGCCACGACGATTACATTCTCGTGTCACTCGAGCTTGTTCTCGTGGTTGATATTACAAAATAAATTATTGTCAAAGTTGTGTGATTGTGTAGGGGAGACTCACACACCTGATTTTGCTTGACATTTCTCTCGTGATAAAAGTTTTACACTTCCAGGAGATAAATTATATTTTCATACGCACACACACACACACACACACACACACACACACACACACACACACACACACACACACACACACACACACACACACACACACACACACACACACACGAGATTGGTGTCATCATCTTCCCATCGTCCCTTGGCAGACCTTGTCGTCTTCACGTTCTGATAACCGGCCGAGATTGGTCAACACCCTGAGGAGTTGTCGTGCAACCTAACATCACAAGACGAGCCACAGCTTGCAGTAGTGTACACAGGTCAGATGTCGGTCAGGATATTACACTTATATAGTTGTTCTACTACTACTACTACTACTACTACTACTACTACTACTACTACTACTACTACTACTACTACTACTACTATTACTACTACTACTATTACTACTACTACTACTATTACTACTACTACTATTACTACTACTACTACTACTACTACTACTACTACTACTACTACTACTACTACTACTATTACTACTACTACTATTACTACTACTACTACTAACAATAATAATAATAATAATAATAATAATAATAATAATAATAATAATAATAATAATAATAATAATAATAATAATAATAATATTACGAATAATAGTTTAATATCTCTTTCCTACTAATAAGTCATACGAAACTCAACAAATCGTCAGTCATGTTTATGAACATACATGAACTTATAAACTGAACTGAAGAGTCCTCAAAGAAAGCCAAGCTACTCATATCGTTAGTGAAAGAAAATTGGTACACTCACAGTCGTCATTCTTCCCAAGTGCTGTTGAAGAGAGAGTGAATGTAGCGGAGTCGTGAAGAACTGGAAATCTGAGGGACTGACACTCTCTCTACTGCAATTATTTTACCTGATTACCTAACATGAACAATACCCACGGAAGGTGCCAGGGTCATCGTTGCTGTCGGCTATAATCTTCCACCAAACAATAGACGACCCAGACTATAACAGAGACAATGAAACGACAACAGATATCGTAATAAAACTGTAGAGGTGTCAAGAAGAGCCGAGCCTAAATTACTAACATTAGGAGCTTCATCTGTGGAGTAAGACAGAGAGTTGGAGCCATGACTTTCCTTTGTTCCTTCCCGGGATCCTGAAATATACAGAAGTAAATTGCTTCACATATAACACAACTTCTCAAAGCAACGCGTCAAGGAACCCGAGAATAATGCTGGATAGTTTTCTCCCTCAGAGAGTTCGACAAAGTTTAGTCACTTATATAATTATCTATTGTTTTTCAGACAGTAAGGACTTTTTTAATTAGAAAACAAAAGACAAGTCGTTCTCCTGAGCGCTGCAAACACCGCTGGTTCAAGTCTCTGCTTGAGAGGAACATACAAGGGGAGTACACAAGAGAGGCACACAGGGGATGTGTGTGTTGGTTGTGAAAGTAGTGCTGGAGGTGGCATCGTGGGAGGGCAGATCAACATCAGTCACCTGCCCCCCGAGGCCTTGACAGATGTATATATACATCACTCAGTCCGTCTGGGCATCATTGGCGATATTTACTCTGTCACAAGAAATTGGGGGGAAAAACTGGTATCTACGGTCGTACTTTTATAACCTGCTCGGTGGAAATTTTAATCATTTGAGGTCTTCCACTGACCCACCATCCACTCTGCAAAACAAAATGAATATTTAAAAAAAAAAAAAACAAAAAAAAAAATTTAAGATTATCACGCTCCCTAAAATACAAAGGAATGCATTCACATGTTTTAAGACTAAGAATCATTCCTGGCTGGCAAGGTCCTGGGAGTGGGCGACATTTAATGCCCAGACGCACAGGCACTGTATAATCCGTATAGGTTTAGCGCTACTCCATGAATAATGTTATATGTCCACAATAAGATCTTTTTTGTAATGCTGCCGCAGCTGTAGTTCTCTTCTTTCTTTATCAACACTTGCTGGTGTTTGTACTTCAGTAACCACTTACTAGACTTGTCTTATATTTATTTACAGATCTTCTTAGATTTTATTCATATCATGAATTTCGTCTCTATAACTACATAGCATCAGAGGGACTACAGGAGATTATGCGGATTACAAGGTCAGTGTACTGCTATGTTGGTTAACTGGTTTTAAAGTCTATAGACTACGTAGTTATTAAGTCTGTTGTACATGTGTTCATCACTAGTCAGGAGTACTGTAATACCTAAAATAGGAAATAAAGTAGAATCTCAGGGCATACACTGAGAGACATACATCTCCGTTATATCATGAGTAACATGTTAGATTAAGTAAGATTCGTTTGGAAATAGGACAAGTGTTTCCAGACACTCCACTGGAGCTTTTAGTCTTCTGACCGACGCCTTTCACTGGCTTTTCGATCCACCCCTTTAAAAATTAAGATGATAATTATAACTATAGTCCTCCTGAGTGACTGACTCCTTCCCCCAGTGGAGGCATGAATGTTGATACAGTGTTGACAGGAGCAGCAAGTGAGGCAGCCATTCCAGGGGAACTTAATTACCTCAATTTCCTATGCACTGTATGACCCTTATGGGTTTAGCGTTTCCCTATGATTATCGTATTTTCACTATCAAGACATTATAAATACATCTAAGTTTTAATGATATATTTATTACATATTTTTTTATTATTTTGTGACGCCTACAAGTTTAAGCTAATTTTTATAATATTAATAATATTAACATTTTTATAACATTAATATTAATAATCTACGTATGCTGCGGGTTTTACGTTCTTATATATTATTTATAAGTTTACTAACAAAAATCCTAGTGGTCTATTAAATTCCCTATGTCACGTTTTTCTCTTCATATAACTAACAACATTTCCTGGTATTGCAACTTGTCTATCATAAGTTCAATTCTTAATTAATATTTCGATTTCGTTATCACTTTCTATTCTGGACATTTTTTTTTTTGTTTTTGTCAAGACGTAGTTTCCGGCCGCCGTTTTGAGCGACAACTTACATCATGGGATATTAACTGAGTTATACAGCGGAGATATTTTGAGCCAATTTGAAAAAAATGAGGGGTAACCAACCTAACCCTAACAAAACCCAACTTAATCTAAGCAAACTTAGACCAGGAGATAAATTCTAGATTAGGTTGGGTTACATTATGTTAGGTTGGGTTACATTATGTTGGGTTGGGTTACATTATGTTAGGTTGTGTTACGTTATGTTAGGTTGTGTTACATTATGTTGGGTTGGGTTGCGTTATGTTAGGTTGTGTTACGTTATGTTAGGTTGGGTTACATTATGCTAGGTTGGGTTACGTTATGTTAGGTTGGCTTACATTGTTAGGTTGGGTTACGTTATGTTAGGTTGGGTTACGTTATGTTAGGTTGTGTTACGTTATGTTAGGTTGTGTTACGTTATGTTAGGTTGGGTTACATTATGTTGGGTTGGGTTGCGTTATGTTAGGTTGTGTTACGTTATGTTAGGTTGGGTTACATTATGCTAGGTTGGGTTACGTTATGTTAGGTTGGCTTACATTGTTAGGTTGGGTTACGTTATGTTAGGTTGGGTTGCGTTATGTTAAGTTGTGTTACGTTATGTTAGGTTGGGTTACGTTATGTTAGGTTGGGTTACGTTATGTTAGGTTGGGTTACATTATGTTAGGTTGGCTTACATTGTTAGGTTGGGTTACGTTATGTTAGGTTGGGTTACGTTATGTTAGGTTGGGTTGCGTTATGTTAGGTTGGGTTACGTTATGTTAGGTTGGGTTACGTTATGTTAGGTTGGGTTGCGTTATGTTAGGTTGGGTTACGTTATGTTAGGTTGGGTTGCGTTATGTTAGGTTGTGTTACATTATGTTAGGTTGGGTTGCGTTATGTTAGGTTGTGTTACGTTATGTTAGGTTGGGTTACGTTATGTTAGGTTGGGTTACGTTATGTTAGGTTGGGTTACGTTATGTTAGGTTGGGTTACGTTATGTTAGGTTGGGTTACATTATGTTAGGTTGTGTTACATTATGTTAGGTTGGGTTGCGTTATGTTAGGTTGTGTTACATTATGTTAGGTTGGGTTGCGTTATGTTAGGTTGGGTTACGTTATGTTAGGTTGGGTTACATTATGTTAGGTTGTGTTACATTATGTTAGGTTGGGTTGCGTTATGTTAGGTTGTGTTACATTATGTTAGGTTGGGTTACATTATGTTAGGTTGTGTTACATTATGTTAGGTTGGGTTGCGTTATGTTAGGTTGTGTTACATTATGTTAGGTTGGGTTGCGTTATGTTAGGTTGGGTTGCGTTATGTTAGGTTGGGTTACGTTATGTTAGGTTGGGTTACGTTATGTTAGGTTGGGTTACGTTATGTTAGGTTGGGTTACATTATGTTAGGTTGGGTTACATTATGTTAGGTTGTGTTACGTTATGTTAGGTTGGGTTACATTATGTTAGGTTGTGTTACATTATGTTAGGTTGGGTTACATTATG
This sequence comes from Cherax quadricarinatus, assembly GCF_038502225.1. NCBI lineage: Eukaryota > Metazoa > Arthropoda > Malacostraca > Decapoda > Parastacidae > Cherax > Cherax quadricarinatus. The sequence goes on along the minus strand of NW_027196051.1, from coordinate 29,864 downwards.
TTAGGTTGTGTTACATTATGTTAGGTTGGGTTACATTATGTTAGGTTGGGTTACATTATGTTAGGTTGTGTTACATTATGTTAGGTTGGGTTACATTATGTTAGGTTGTGTTACGTTATGTTAGGTTGGGTTACATTATGTTAGGTTGGGTTACATTATGTTAGGTTGTGTTACGTTATGTTAGGTTGGGTTACATTATGTTAGGTTGTGTTACGTTATGTTAGGTTGGGTTACATTATGTTAGGTTGGGTTACATTATGTTAGGTTGGGTTACATTATGTTAGGTTGTGTTACGTTATTTTTGGTTGTGTTACGTTATGTTAGGTTGGGTTACATTATGTTAGCTTGGGTTACATTATGTTAGGTTGGGTTACATTATGTTAGGTTGTGTTACGTTATGTTAGGTTGTGTTACGTTATGTTAGGTTGGGTTACATTATGTTAGGTTGTGTTACGTTATGTTAGGTTGGGTTACGTTATGTTAGGTTGGGTTACATTATGTTAGGTTGTGTTACGTTATGTTAGGTTGTGTTACGTTATGTTAGGTTGTGTTACGTTATGTTAGGTTGGGTTACATTATGTTAGGTTGGGTTACATTATGTTAGGTTGGGTTACATTATGTTAGGTTGGGTTACATTATGTTAGGTTGTGTTACGTTATGTTAGGTTGGGTTACATTATGTTAGGTTGGGTTACATTATGTTAGGTTGGGTTACATTATGTTAGGTTGTGTTACGTTATGTTAGGTTGGGTTACATTATGTTAGGTTGGGTTACATTATGTTAGGTTGGGTTACATTATGTTAGGTTGTGTTACGTTATGTTAGGTTGTGTTACGTTATGTTAGGTTGGGTTACATTATGTTAGGTTGTGTTACGTTATGTTAGGTTGGGTTACATTATGTTAGGTTGGGTTACGTTATGTTAGGTTGGGTTACATTATGTTAAGTTGGGTTACATTATGTTAGGTTGTGTTACGTTATGTTAGGTTGGGTTACATTATGTTAGGTTGGGTTACATTATGTTAGGTTGGGTTACATTATGTTAGGTTGTGTTACGTTATGTTAGGTTGTGTTACGTTATGTTAGGTTGGGTTACATTATGTTAGGTTGTGTTACGTTATGTTAGGTTGGGTTACATTATGTTAGGTTGGGTTACGTTATGTTAGGTTGGGTTACATTATGTTAGGTTGGGTTACATTATGTTAGGTTGGGTTACATTATGTTAGGTTGGGTTACATTATGTTAGGTTGGGTTACATTATGTTAGGTTGGGTTACATTATGTTAGGTTGGGTTACATTATGTTAGGTTGGGTTACATTATGTTAGGTTGGGTTACATTATGTTAGGTTGGGTTACATTATGTTAGGTTGTGTTACATTATGTTAGGTTGTGTTACATTATGTTAGGTTGTGTTACATTATGTTAGGTTGTGTTACATTATGTTAGGTTGGGTTACATTATGTTAGGTTGTGTTACGTTATGTTAGGTTGGGTTACATTATGTTAGGTTGGGTTACATTATGTTAGGTTGGGTTACATTATGTTAGGTTGTGTTACGTTATGTTAGGTTGTGTTACATTATGTTAGGTTGGGTTACATTATGTTAGGTTGGGTTACATTATGTTAGGTTGGGTTACATTATGTTAGGTTGGGTTACATTATGTTAGGTTGGGTTACATTATGTTAGGTTGGGTTACATTATGTTAGGTTGGGTTACATTATGTTAGGTTGGGTTACATTATGTTAGGTTGGGTTACATTATGTTAGGTTGGGTTACATTATGTTAGGTTGTGTTACATTATGTTAGGTTGGGTTACATTATGTTAGGTTGGGTTACATTATGTTAGGTTGGGTTACATTATGTTAGGTTGGGTTACATTATGTTAGGTTGGGTTACATTATGTTAGGTTGGGTTACATTATGTTAGGTTGGGTTACATTATGTTAGGTTGGGTTACATTATGCTAGGTTGTGTTACATTATGTTAGGTTGGGTTACATTATGTTAGGTTGGGTTACATTATGTTAGGTTGGGTTACATTATGTTAGGTTGGGTTACATTATGTTAGGTTGTGTTACATTATGTTAGGTTGGGTTACATTATGTTATGTTGGGTTACATTATGTTAGGTTGTGTTACATTATGTTAGGTTGGGTTATATTATGTTAGGTTGGGTTACATTATGTTAGGTTGGGTTACATTATGTTAGGTTGTGTTACATTATGTTAGGTTGGGTTACATTATGTTAGGTTGGGTTACATTATGTTAGGTTGTGTTACATTATGTTAGGTTGGGTTACATTATGTTAGGTTGTGTTACATTATGTTAGGTTGGGTTACATTATGTTAGGTTGTGTTACATTATGTTAGGTTGGGTTACATTATGTTAGGTTGTGTTACATTATGTTAGGTTGTGTTACATTATGTTAGGTTGGGTTACATTATGTTAGGTTGTGTTACATTATGTTAGGTTGGGTTACATTATGTTAGGTTGTGTTACATTATGTTAGGTTGTGTTACATTATGTTAGGTTGGGTTACATTATGTTAGGTTGGGTTACCAGAAAACAACTTTCTATTCATTTGCAAAAAAAATAGAAATAAAGTATATATAAATAGCCCCATTCACAAGCCATAATTTTGGAAAATTATCTAATAAATTAACATTCACAAAATTACACATTAACCTGTTTCTATTCCAAATCAAGACATAATTAACCTATGCCTTTCTTTATTTAATTAAATGTTTATAACTATGACCATAATTTTAAAGGAGTGGACTGGTAAGCCAGTGGAAGGCCTCTGTCAAATGACCAAAACCTCCAACGGCTGGTCGTCATATGACTGAGATCCACGTCAGGAAACTCTTGTGCTGTATCCTGACAAACATTTCCTTTATTTCTTCAACACTAATGATAATTTGTTTTCGTATATATGTACTTCTAGTTAGCACTGGAATTTCCTTCCCAAATACTTGCCGTTCTATATGTCTGTTTCACCATCCATATATAACTGTTTCCCATTTATTTTATTCTTATTTATTATCTCTCACCCACACCTTTCATGAATGTTTTCACGTGTATATATGACACTGTGTGTGTGCTTGCGTGATTTTGAGTTTGCATGATGGCTTGAGGAAAAGTGCATATAACTGCCGGCGATTCTGCTTGTGTAGATATGTACGTGACTGTGTGTGTGTGTATGTAGCTTTATGTATAAGCATGTGTGTGTATGTTATGTATTAGTTTGGTATGAGAGTCCTTTCATATCTGAATCAATGTGTAAGTACGTTTGCATGTGTAAGTTGTGATTGTATGCATGTGTATGCGAGTGTACCACACCTGGAGGGTGTTCCAGGGGTCAACGCCCCCGCGGCGCGGTCCATGACCAGGCCTCCCGGTGGATTAGGGCCTGATAAACCAAGCTGTTGGTTGGTGTGGGTCACAGCCTGTGAGAGAGAGAGGACCTTCGAACACCAGCTTAAACAAGCCATACTACTTGGCCTTCCTGGGTCAATAACCCGAAGAAAATCCTGTAATATATACGAAGAGAAAGAGAAAGAGCTTGTTACCTACACATACCTACACATTGTCCATAACATAGTTCCAGCTTGAGGCTGTCAGTAATTTCTCGACCAACATATTTTATGTTACTTTCACTTTCATTTACAAGCCACTACAAAATTGACACACTATTTTTCTTTCATTTTATATTTTAGTATTAATTTTAAAACATGAGGCTATGATGAAGCTCTGGGGAAAAATATATTTTTGTATTCTTTCAGTGTGACTGGAACTTTTCAGGTACCGTTGCAAAATGTAAGTGGTGACAGTTATTTTTTTTCCATTTCGGATACCTGGAGAGGGTTTCGGGGGTCAACGCCCCCGCGGCCCGGTCTGAGACCAGGTCTCGTGGTGGATCAGTCTGATCAATTAGGCTGTTACTGCTGGCCGCACGCAAACTGAATAACGAACCACAGCCCGGATGGACACGTACTGACTTTAGGTGCCTGTCCAAGGCCTTCTTGAAGACAGCCAGGGGTCTATTGGTAATCCCCCTTATGTATGCTGGGAGGCAGTTGAACAGTTTTGGGCCCCTGACACTTATTGTGTTGTCTCTCAGTGTACTCGTGGCTCCCCTCCCTGCTTTTCATTGGAGGAATGTTACATCTCCTGCCGAGTCTCTTGCTTTCATAAGGAGTGATTTTCGTGTGCAAGTTTGGTACTAATCCCTCTAAGATTTTCCAAGTGATGGCAATTTCTTTTCCGATTCGGGTAAGTGACGACAATTTATTTTTCAATTCGGATAAGTTGTGACTTTTTTTTTTCCGATTCGTTGCTTTCACTCGATCACTCCACCACCAGTTTCGTGAGACTAAGCTTATTTCTTCGTTTTCTTAACTCAGAATGAAAATTGCTTTAATATCAAAAACGAAAATGCTTTAATATCAATTTGTCATCATGTAGACAATTGTGTAATGTTGTTGCCATGGCAACCCTGATCGTGCTTCCCACAACCATCCAATCAAGTGAGCAGATATTTACATACTGGAAAAAACAGCCCTAAATAATTCATTGGCCGGCATTCAAAGGAAAAGTTGAAATAATTTTTTTTTTGGGTGGGGAAATAGGTAGGTAGGTAGGTGTTACGTTAGGTAGGTGTTACGTTTGTCAAGAAACAGGACAAGTGTTTCCTGACGCGGATCTCAGTTATATGATGACCACAGCTGGAGCTTTTGGATATATTGTGTTCAAAGGATCTTTAATAGTCTATTTTTTTTATGAATATAATTAGGGCTGAAGATTTTTAACCATAATTGGTTGCAGTGTTATTCCACATACACTTTTTAAATTACACCAAAGTGGTTGGGCCACTTACCTTTTATATCCTACCTCTTTTCCCCTCCCGCCCTTTTCCAATATTTCTGTCCTTACCCATCCTTCTTCCTTACCCATCTTACCAAAGCTCTGGTCATAAGAAGAAAGTTGCAGTGCGTTTATCTTTTTTTTTTATTTAATACATTATTTGATTAGTTAATGTTATTTATAGCCTGTAGAGTATATGAATCTTCAAAGCTTCATGTAACCTTTTTCACCACTAGTCAAATCATTACACTGAGACACATACACCTCTCGGTGTGTATGAATTATTATGTGAGAAATTGCCTGCATGAGGTTTACATGGTATTTCCTGAATTATTACGTGCAAGTAACTTGGGCGAGGTAGGTGGGACTTAGTCACAGTAGGTCGCAGAACTGTCACTCCCTCGATGCCCACTAAATCACCACTCTCACAAAAAGCTAGACCTGACATTAAATTAATAATTACAATGTTAAACATTAATACCAATAATGGTAAATTATAAAATATTGTGGACTGTATATGATTTGGCTTGCTTGCTGGGTACATAAAATATAACTATTAGTACAATACATATAATATTAGAAAGGAAATTCGTATTACCACTTACCACTTAATTACTATAGTTGGGTCACACCACAATGCCTACCTAACATATAAAAACCTACAATGGCCAGAGAGAATTCTAAGTGAAAGGACAATGGCATACTTCCTGTGTGAGCGATGGCATGGTCTCCTTATTTTTCACCATCCACACGTAATTCTGGAGGTCCCGCAAATTTCCTGTCACAATTCTTCAGTGGGAACGTGTCAGCAATTCCTAAATTACAGACTGAGTTCGATGACGCCTGATTACTCAACTAACAGACCAGTGTTCACACGTTAAATTCACTATGGCATCTCCCTCTCCCCTTGCGGCTGTTCCACACCTCCCTCTTCACTCGAAATTTCTGGAAGGGTCAAATCAGCATTACATTTTAATATACAATTATTATATTATTCAGATTTACACATGCTGAGTTTAGGAAAATTCAAAATTTTTCACATTGTGTATATCCCAATGTCCTTTACAGCTGTTAGAATTTATTAGAGGAACTGATACGTTTAAACCAAAATAAAATTCCTTTTAAAAATGCCGCTATGGATGCTCTGTCAAAATAAAGAAAAATATAATTTTATGGTTCATAAGGTTGGTAAATATACCTCAGTTATCTTAAATTATTATTATTATTATTATAATCAAAAAGAAGCGCTAAGCCACAAGGGCTATACAGCAGTTATCTTAAAGAATTTCTGAAGTATTATATCCGTGTATTATACCAAATGAAGAAAATTGCAAAGTTGAGTTAAGTTTAAATTTAGTGAGGAACACCATTGTGCACCACAACGTACGTGGTTATAACTGGCCATAATTTTTAAAAGGGTGGACCGGTAAGCCAGCGGAAGGCCTCGGTCAGATGACCAAAGCTCCAAAGGCGGATCATCATGTGACTAAGACCCGTGTCAGGAAACATTTGTCCTGTTACCTGACGAACCTTACCTAACCTAACCTAATAAGGAACACCCTAGACACAACACGGAAGGTGAGGTATCACTACCTAAAAGGGATAAAACTCTATTCCTGTGCATTGAGTGCCTAAAAATTTATTACAAATCGGAAATGGTATTCGAATCTAAATACTACCTCAGATTCTTACACCAGATCATCTAGTAAAATGTTGTTACTAAGCCGACGCACTCAGCAGTGCCCCTGGCAAGCTTCCCAAGAAATGCACTGCTGGAATTTATTGTAAACATAAGAGAATTTGCAGATTTCGACAGTTCAGTGAATTTTATCAAAACAGTGACGAATTCTCTCATGAACGATATCTTTCTCTTTCTTTCCTTTCTCCTCCTTATATCCTATGGTCTATAATCCTTGTATAATTGTACCAAAGACATATTTCAATAAGATAAAATTAAGGAATAACAAACAAAACTTTGGTTTCATAGCTCTGCTCTCAATGTATAGATTATCCACAGGTTTATAACCTTGTTGTTGATATAATCAGATTCAGTAGTGATGCAGGATTTATTAGCTAGGCAAGATTCAATACGGATACAGTAATTAATTTTTCTTTCTCCACAAACAATATTTGTCTTGCCGAATATGTAAAACTGGTCAATTAGCAAGAACTCATATAAAATTAAGTCCTTTCTAAAATTTTCTCTTATACGTTTAAAGATATATTTTTTCATTAATGTTGATGTAAAAATTTATAATTTTGCACCAAAAGGAACTTAGAAAACTTACCTAACCTTATATATGCATTTATTTTAGCCTATAAATATATAGATATATTTAATACTAAACAAACACAGTGAGATATATTTTTTTCGTTAGGTTCAGAATATCATGTAACACAAATTTTTCACCAAGAAGAAAGATTCACTGGAAAATTTTAAAATTCCTGATTTTTTTTTTTTTTTTTTTTTTGGGGGGGGGGGAATGCAACACGAGAATGAGTATTGTATCTTTCTGTAAAAGTTGGGATGTTGACGACGATGCGGAGCAGTGATACACTTGGATCATAACAATACTTCTCTAGCCTTGACGACACAGGTTAACTGTGATTTATCTCTCATTCATAGCTGATTTACAAAGGCTGTTGATGACTCGAAATATACCTGGATAAATCTGATCCATTATCTCCTGTGGCAGAGAAAGAAAACGTCTTGCTGGAAGGTCGCTTACAAAACAACTTCTATTATGAGAGGCACAAGAATTTCACGCCCTGTTTATCTCACATAACTCATCGAGTTCTCATATGTGTCAAAATATTTTGCAACTTGTTGCGCCAACTGTAACATTAAATTGTCTCGTACAGTAACACTTGACCAGGAATATTGTATTAAAAATTGTACTCGTTACGTTTACCGTTTTTGTTTCCCAAGTAAATTTAATTGTTGCCAAGATACTCCTGAAGGAATCATTGAGCCGAAATTATATTTTTCCAGAAGCTCAAAATACAACAATACAGAAACTTAACGAAAACAACAACATCAACAGTAATTTTAGCATAAGTTGTTTTCTTCCTTCTAGAATTTAGTTATTGTATATCTGCTTCTCTCTCTCCTGTCTCTTTTCTCTCCTTGCTCTTTTCTCTCCTTGCTCTTTTCTCCCTTTGCTCTTTTCTCTCCTTCCTCTTTTCTCCTTTTTTTTCTCTCTCCGAAAAATGGTTAATGATGGACTTGATCTAAAGTTTGATCTTCAAGCCGCGAGGAAGTTGTTAATAAATATATTAGTATTAATATTAGGTCAGGTATGATGGATCTGGTTGTTGTAAAACACTTTGCAAATTCTAGATTTTGTAGTTATTTAAAAATACGCTAAAAAAATAAAAAATCATCCACTCATCATCATCATCATTATTCCATCATCGGTCATGATTATTATACTCTCAGTTCCTTCGTTTTACATCATTGTCTTTTTATATATTTGACTGTAATTCAATAGGAGACGATGTGTCTCACCGACTTCCAACCATTGATGGCCTTGCTAGCTAGCAGTGTTTCCCATAGAAACTCTTAGTTTACATAAACAACAGTGTTCCCACTAGCCTTTTATAACTAAAACAATAACAGTGTTCCCACTAGCCTTTTATAACTAAAACAATAACAGTGTTCCCACTAGCCTTTTATAACTAAAACAATAACAGTGTTCCCACTAGCCTTTTATAACTAAAACAATAACAGTGTTCCCACTAGACTTTTATAACTAAAACAATAACAGTGTTCCCACTAGACTTTTATAATTAAAACAATAACAGTGTTTCCACTAGACTTTTATAACTAAAAAAATAACAGTGTTCCCACTAGACTTTTATAACTAAAACAATAACAGTGTTCCCACTAGACTTTTATAATTAAAACAATAACAGTGTTCCCACTAGACTTTTATAACTAAAACAATAACAGTGTTCCCACTAGACTTTTATAACTAAAACAATAACAGTGTTCCCACTAGACTTTTATAATTAAAACAATAACAGTGTTCCCACTAGACTTTTATAACTAAAACAATAACAGTGTTCCCACTAGACTTTTATAATTAAAACAATAACAGTGTTCCCACTAGACTTTTATAACTAAAAAAATAACAGTGTTCCCACTAGACTTTTATAACTAAAACAATAACAGTGTTCCCACTAGACTTTTATAATTAAAACAATAACAGTGTTCCCACTAGACTTTTATAATTAAAACAACAACAGTGTTCCCACTAGCCTTTTATAACTAAAACAACAACAGTGTTCCCACTAGCCTTTTATAACTAAAACAACAACAGTGTTCCCACTAGCCTTTTATAACTAGAACAACAACAGTGTTCCCACTAGCCTTTTATAACTAAAACAACAACAGTGTTCCCACTAGCCTTTTATAACTAAAACAATAACAGTGTTCCCAATAGCCTTTTTTAACTAGAACAACAACAGTGATCCCACTAGCCTTTTATAACTAAAACAATAACAGTGTTCCCAATAGCCTTTTTTAACTTGAACAATAACAGTGTTTTTACCAGCACTTGCTGTGTAATAGCTTTAAATATTCAAATTCTTATTATATTTAGAGGAAAGCATTAAACCCATAGAAGCCAAAAATATGACTTCATTACCCTTTAAGAAGTGCATATTCCATAGTGACGCATAACAGATCAGGTAAACGTAGGTACATACGTACGTGTGTGTGTGTGTGTGTGTGCGTGTGTGTGTGTGTGTGTGTGTGTGTGTGTGTGCGTGTGTGTGCACTCACTCTTGACCATGGTCATTTTAACATTCCCTGCCACTTTTACTCTGCATTACAGTCATATAGAGAAAGTCGTATTATCGTGAGGTGTCCCGGAGGGTTCATCTGCCGGCGATGTTTAAAGGCCGTAGTGAACGATATATAAAATCCTACTCCTGTAAAACATAGATCCTCCAGACGTCTGGCTTTCAAAAGCACAAGGCATATATATATATATATATATATATATATATATATATATATATATATATATATATATATATATATATATATATATATATATATATATATATATATTTTTTATTATCACACCGGCCGATTCCCACCAAGGCAGGGTGGCCCGAAAAAGAAAAACTTTCACCATCATTCACTCCATCACTGTCTTGCCAGAAGGGTGCTTTACACTACAGTTTTTAAACTGCAACATTAACACATATATATATATATATATATATATATATGTATATATATATATATATATATATATATATACCAGGTGCACGAGGCATTGATCCAGCCAACAGCACTCTCCTTGGTGCTCCTCTTGGGTCCAATGTCATCGATCTGATCCTAGAAAAACAAAAACTCAGACCTCAGGATCATGGAAGGCAGGATGAAAGACATCAATACACATGATGACTTCTACCTACACACCAGGTGCCTGTCAATCTTATAACTTACTTATTTCTTGAGATGCTCCCCAGCCTTCAGCAGTCCGAAACTCAAGGAATATGACTCTCCTTAAGACCATGCTAGAGAGTGTATTGAATCTTTCCCTCAAAGATCGATATTGATTGCAAGCCTCACTTCCAATCAGGCTTGAGGGGCTGGGAGTATGCAAATCCTCCCAGGCTGCCCCACCAGCTTTCCTATCCTCTTCTATACCATCAAATGAGTTAATAAAACAAATTCTTCCAGATAATCTCAGTGACTCAGCAGAAATACAGGACCCTAGTTACGCCAGTGCCATTACTGAATGGGAGACTCTTGCTGCTCTAGCACCAAAACTTAGTGCAGCACTGGCCTACAAACAGTCAAGTTGGGATGGTCCCATCGTAGAAAAGGTGCTTGCTGTAACATCAGACAGGGAGACTGCCCGTCTCTAAGCTGTAAGTGTACCTCACTCCGGGTACTTCCTCCAAACAGTTCCCATTTCGGCAATGGGAACAGGCCTCGACCCTAAAACCCTCCGTATTGCAGTGGCCCTGCGCCTTGCTGCCCCAATTCACACGGAATATACGTGTATTTGCGGCGATGCACAATCCGACCAATATGGTCTACATGGTATTAACTGTTCCAAAACGAAGGGCTGGCATGCAAGACATAAAGAGGCCAACGACATCATAAAGAGAACCCTTGCTACAGCTGGATGCCCAGCTGAGAGGGAGCCCTGATCACTAGCAGCCAATAATACTCGCAACCCAGCAAACCACCCCGACTGGATCACCATCTATCTTTGGAAGAATGACAAGCTCATAGGATGGAACTATACCTTTGTGTCGACGCTGGCTGACACCTACATTCATCACAGTGTCTGGCGACAGGGAGGAGCTGCTGACCATAGGGAGGAGTACAAGATCGCCAAGTACAGGGATAAGCCAATAGTATCAATTTACCCCAGTGGGATCAGAGACCTTGGGATCATGGGGGAAAAATACCACAAGTTTCCTTAAAGAACTGGGTTCCAGACTCATCGACACCACCAGGGACCCAAGGGCAGCCACTTTCATATTCCAGCACCTCAGCATGGCCATCCAGAGGGGAAATGCTTGCTGCATACTTGACTTGCGTCCGGCTCCGGAGGAGCTGGAGGAGATTCATAATCTTTGATATATTATACCAATGTATTCATGTTTGTGTTTTCTGTCAATGTATTCTGTCTATTAATGAAATTTCATATTGAATATAAAATATAGGGGATGGTGGGAGAAGAAAATATTCAAACAGCTCCCGGGAGAACCTTGAGTTTTCCCTGAGGTACGTTTATTGTCTTCTCTGAGGATGATGGTCCCCAGTCCATATATATATATATATATATATATATATATATATATATATATATATATATATATATATATATATATATATATATATATATATATATATATATTTACCAAAAGTTGATCTACGAAGTTTATTCATTATAATATGTTTGTGTTTGTTAGTTTTTTGTAATGCAGTACAATACAGAAAATTTTTCACATAACAAAAAAATAAACTCGGAAGAGGTGGAGGAACACTGTCAGCGACACTACTTAACCACTGACATTATTATAATACTCTTCACAAACAAGGAATCTCTGGTAAAAAAAAAAATCTTGAGGCTAATTAAGAGCTTTGAAGAAGCAAACACAAGTTGTTTAGTTTCAATATCTCATACAATCTCTGCAAGTAAGTTGTTATCTGAATAATATTGACTGAGATAAACTGAGGAATATTAAGAGGGAGACCTGACGGATGATGGAGGAGATTGATGACATTATCCAGAGCATTACGTAAGTTGCCCAATTTGCATAGTGCAGCACACAGGAGGAATACACAAGGGAAGCACACAAGAGATGTGTATTGGTTGTGAAAGTAGTGGTGGAAGTGTGATGGTGGGAGGGCAGACAAACAGCAGTCACCTGCTCCTCGAGACCTTGACGAGTGTGGACATCAATGAACTCTACTGAGGATCACTGGGGGTATTATGTTTTCATTACAAATGGGGAAATTTCGGGTAAAGGAGATCTTATGATCCCTCCAGTACGTCGCTGGTCATTTGAACGAGGTCTTCCACAAGCTCGCCCGTCGACCTGTGAAAAAAATTAATGTCTCGTCTTGAGATGAGTTATTTAAGTTTGTCCACGCTACCTAAGAAGCAAAGGAACACTCTCTCGTGTTCTGAGGTTGACGATCATTCCTGCATGACAAGGTCTTTGGATTAGGTGACACTTATTGCCCAGATATAAGCACTGTATGACGCGTACGTGTTTAGCGCCTCCTCGCGAATATTTTAAATTATTATAATGTCCGCAATTAAATTTTATTTCAATTCCTGACTGAGTTCCTCCTCATTTTTTCTTTATCGTGTAGCACTTACGGTTGAAATCGAATAACCACTTCCTGAAATTCCTTTTTCTTATCTTACAGTTATATGCTGTTTGCTGAGTTTTAATTCGTATTATTAATTTCATAATTATAAATGTAGACGGGGATTGCAGGACAAGTATACTGCTAGACAAGTATACTGCTAGACAGGTATACTGCTAGACAAGTATACTGCTAGACAGGAACACTGCTAGACAGGTATACTGCTAGACAAGTATACTGCTAGACAGGTATATTGCTAGACAAGTATACTGCTAGACAAGTATACTGCTAGACAAGTATACTGCTAGACAAGTATACTGCTAGACAGGTATACTGCTAGACAAGTATACTGCTAGACAAGTATACTGCTAGACAAGTATACTGCTAGACAAGTATACTGCTAGACAAGTATACTGCTAGACAGGTATACTGCTAGACAAGTATACTGCTAGACAAGTATACTGCTAGACAAGTATACTGCTAGACAAGTATACTGCTAGACAAGTATACTGCTAGACAAGTATACTGCTAGACAAGTATACTGCTAGACATGTATACTGCTAGACATGTATACTGCTAGACAAGTATACTGCTAGACATGTATACTGCTTGACAAGCATACTGCTAGACAAATATACTGCTAGACATGTATACTGCTAGACAAGTATACTGCTAGACAAGTATACTGCTAGGCAATTATACTGCTAGACATGTATACTACTAGATAAATATACTGCTAGACAAGTACACTGCTAGACAAGTATACTGCTAGACAAGTGTACTGCTAGACAAGTGTACTGCTAGACAAGTATACTGCTAGACAAGTATACTGCTAGACAAGTATACTGCTAGACAGGTATACTGCTAGACAAGTATACTGCTAGACAGGTATACTCCTAGACACGTATACTGCTAGACAAGTATGCTGCTAGACAAGTATACTGCCAGACAGGTATACTGCTAGACAGGTATACTGCTACACAAGTGTACGGCTAGACAAGTATATTGCTAGACAAAAATACTGCTAGAAAAGTATACTGTTAGACAATTATCCTGCTAGACAAGTATACTGCTAGACAAGTATACTGCTAGACAAGTATACTGCTAGACAGGTATACTGCTAGACAAGTATACTGCTAGACAGGTATACTGCTAGACAAGTATACTGCTAGACAGGTATACTGCTAGACAGGTATACTGCTAGACAAGTATACTGCTAGACAAGCATACTGCTAGACAAGTATACTGCTAGACAAGTATACTGCTAGACAGGTATACTGCTAGACAAGTATACTGCTAGACAAGTATACTGCTAGACAAGTATACTGCTAGACAAGTATACTGCTAGGCAAGTATGATGCTAGACAAGTATACTGCTAGACAAGTATACTGCTAGACAAGTATACTGCTAGACAAGTATACTGCTAGACAAGTATACTGCTAGACAAGTATACTGCTAGACAAGTATACTGCTAGACAAGTATACTGCTAGACAAGTATACTGCTAGACAAGTATACTGCAAGACAAGTATACTGCTCGACGAGTATACTGATAGACATGTATACTGCTATACAAATATACTGCTAGACAAGTATACTGCTAGACATGTACACTGCTAGACAAGTATACTGCTAGACAAGTATACTGCTAGACAAGTATACTGCTAGACAAGTGTACTGCTAGACAAGTATACTGCTAGACAAGTATACTGCTAGACAAGTATACTGCTAGACAAGTGTACTGCTAGACAAGTATACTGCTAGACAAGTATACTGCTAGACAAGTATACTGCTAGACAAGTATACTGCTAGACAAGTATACTGCTAGACAAGTGTACTGCTAGACAAGTATACTGCTAGACAAGTATACTGCTAGGTAAGTATACTGCTAGACAAGCATACTGCTAGACAAGTATACTGCTAGACAGGTATACTGGTAGACAAGTGTACTGCTAGACAAGTATACTGCTAGACATGTATACTGCTAGACAAGTATACTGCTAGACAAGTATACTGCTAGACAAGTATACTGCTAGACAAGTATACTGCTAGACAAGTATACTGCTAGACAAGTATACTGCTAGACAAGTATACTGCTAGACAAGTAGAAATACTGCTAGACAAGTATACTGCTAGACAAGTATACTGCTATACAAGTATACTGCTAGGCAAGTATACTGTTAGACAAGTATACTGCTAGACAAGTATACTGTTAGGCATTATACTGCTAGACATGTATACTGCTAGACAAGTATACTGCTAGACAAGTATACTGGTAGACAAGTATACTGATAGACAAGTATACTGCTAGACAAGTATACTGCTAGACAAGTATACTGCTAGACAAGTATACTGCTAGACAAGTATACTGCTAGACAAGTATACTGCTAGACAAGTATACTGCTAGACAAGTATACTGCTAGACAAGTATACTGCTAGACAAGTATACTGCTAGACAAGTATACTGGTAGACAAGTGTACTGCTAGACAAGTATACTGCTAGACAAGTATACTGCTAGACAAGTATAGTGCTAGACAAGTATACTGCTGGACAGGTACACTGCTAGACAAGTATACTGCTAGACAAGTGTACTGCTAGACAAGTATACTGCTAGACAAGTATACTGCTAGGTAAGTATACTGCTAGACAAGCATACTGCTAGACAATACTGGTAGACAAGTACTGCTAGACACGGATACTGCTAGACCAGTATACTGCTAGACAAGTATACTGCTAGACAAGTATACTGCTAGACAAGTATACTGCTAGACAAGTGTACTGCTAGACAAGTGTACTGCTAGACAAGTATACTGCTAGACAAGTATACTGCTAGACAAGTATACTGCTAGACAAGTACTGCTAGACAAGTGCTAGACAAGTATACTGCTAGACAAGTATACTGCTAGACAAGTATACTGCTAGACAAGTATACTGCTAGACAAGTATACTGCTAGACAAGTATACTGCTAGACAAGTATACTGCTAGACAAGTATACTGCTAGACAAGTATACTGCTAGACAAGTATACTGCTAGACAAGTATACTGCTAGACAAGTATACTGCTAGACAAGTATACTGCTAGACAAATATATTGGTAGACATGTATACTGCTAGACAATTATACTGCTAGACAAGTATACTGATAGACAAGTATATTGCTAGAAAAGTATACTGACAGACAAGTATACTGCTAGACAAGTGTACTGCTAGACAGGTATACTGATAGACAAGTATACTGCTAGACAAGTATACTGCTAGACAAGTATACTGCTAGACAAGTATACTGCTAGACAAGTATACTGCTAGACAAGTATACTGCTAGACAAGTATACTGCTAGACAAGTATACTGCTAGACAAGTATACTGCTAGACAAGTATACTGCTAGACAAGTATACTGCTAGACAAGTATACTGCTAGACAAGTATACAAGTATACTGCTAGACAAGTATACTGCTAGACAAGTATACTGCTAGACAAGTATACTGCTAGACAAGTATACTGCTAGACAAGTATACTGCTAGAGAAGTCTACTGCTAGAGACGGATACTGCTAGACAAGCTATACTGCTAGACAAGTATACTGCTAGACAAGTATACTGCTAGACAAGTATAGTGCTAGACAAGTATACTGCTAGACAAGTATACTGCTAGACATGTATACTGCTAGTATACAGACAAGTATACTGCTAGACAAGTATGCTGCTAGACAAGTATACTGCGAGACAAGTATACTGCTAGACAAGTATACTGCTAGACAAGTATACTGCTAGACAAGTATACTGCTAGACAAGTATACTGCTAGACAAGTATACTGCTAGACAAGTATACTGCTAGACAAGTATACTGCTAGACAAGTATACTGCTAGACAAGTATACTGCTAGACAAGTAGACTGCTAGACAATACTGCTAGATACTGCTAGACAAGGATACTGCTAGACAAGTATACTGCTAGACAAGTATACTGCTAGACAAGTATACTGCTAGACAAGTATACTGCTAGACAAGTATACTGCTAGACAAGTATACTGCTAGACAAGTATACTGCTAGACAAGTATACTGCTAGACAAGTATACTGCTAGACAAGTATACTGCTAGACAAGTATACTGCTAGACAAGTATACTGCTAGACAAGTATACTGCTAGACAAGTATACTGCTAGATAAGTATACTGCTAGACAAGTATACTGTATACTAGACAAGTATACTGCTAGACAAGTATACTGCTAGACAAGTATACTGCTAGACAAGTATACTGCTAGACAAGTATACTGCTAGACAAGTATACTGCTAGACAAGTATACTGCTAGACAAGTATACTGCTAGACAAGTATACTGCTAGACAAGTATACTGCTAGACAAGTATACTGCTAGACAAGTATACTGATAGACAACTAGACAAGTATACTGCTAGACAAGTATACTGCTAGACAAGTATACTGCTAGACAAGTATACTGCTAGACAAGTATACTGCTAGACAAGTATACTGCTAGACAAGTATACTGCTAGACAAGTATACTGCTAGACAAGTATACTGCTAGACAAGTATACTGCTAGACAAGTATACTGCTAGACAAGTATACTGCTAGACAAGTATACTGCTAGACAAGTATACTGCTAGAGACAAGTATACTGCTAGACAAGTATACTGCTAGACAAGTATACTGCTAGACAAGTATACTGCTAGACAAGTATACTGCTAGACAAGTATACTGCTAGACAAGTATACTGCTAGACAAGTATACTGCTAGACAAGTATACTGCTAGACAAGTATACTGCTAGACAAGTATACTGCTAGACAAGTATACTGCTAGACAAGTATACTGCTAGACAAGTATACTGCTAGACAAGTATACTGCTAGACAAGTATACTGCTAGACAAGTATACTGCTAGACAAGTATACTGCTAGACAAGTATACTGCTAGACAAGTATACTGCTAGACAAGTATACTGCTAGACAAGTATACTGCTAGACAAGTATACTGCTAGACAGACAAGTATACTGCTAGACAAGTATACTGCTAGACAAGTATACTGCTAGACAAGTATACTGCTAGACAAGTATACTGCTAGACAAGTATACTGCTAGACAAGTATACTGCTAGACAAGTATACTGCTAGACAAGTATACTGCTAGACAAGTATACTGCTAGACAAGTATACTGCTAGACAAGTATACTGCTAGACAATACTGCTAGACAAATATACTGTATACTGCTAGACAAGTATACTGCTAGACAAGTATACTGCTAGACAAGTATACTGCTAGACAAGTATACTGCTAGACATGTATACTGCTAGACAAGTATACTGCTAGACAAGTATACTGCTAGACAAGTATACTGCTAGACAAGTATACTGCTAGACAAGTATACTGCTAGACAAGTATACTGCTAGACAAGTATACTGTTAGACAAATATACTGTTAGACAAGTATACTGCTAGACAAGTATACTGTTAGACATGTATACTACTAGACAAGTATACTGTTAGGCAAGTATACTGTTAGACAAGTATACTGTTATTCAAGTATACTGCTAGACAAGTATACTGCTAGACAAGTATACTGCTAGACAAGTATACTGCTAGACAAGTATACTGCTAGACAAGTATACTGCTAGACAAGTATACTGCTAGACAAGTATACTGCTAGACAAGTATACTGCTAGACAAGTATACTACTAGAAATGTATACTGCTTGACAAGTATACTGCTAGACAAGTATACTGCTAGATATGTATACTGCTAGACAAGTATACTGCTAGACAAGTATACTGCTAGACAATTATGCAGCTAGACATGTATACTGCTAGACAAATATACTGCTAGACATGTATACTGGTAGACATGTGTACTGCTAGACAAGTATACTGCTAGACATGTATGCTGCTGACATGTATGCTGCTAGACATGTATACTGCTAGACAAGTATACTGCTAGACAAGTATACTGTTAGACAAGTATACTGCTAGACAAGTATACTGCTAGACAAGTATACTGCTAGACAAGTATACTGCTAGACAAGTATACTGCTAGACAAGTATACTGCTAGACAAGTATACTGCTAGACAAGTATACTGCTAGACAAGTATACTGCTAGACAAGTATACTGCTAGACAAGTATACTGCTAGACAAGTATACTGCTAGACAAGTATACTGCTAGACAAGTATACTGCTAGACAAGTATACTGCTAGACAAGTATACTGCTAGACAAGTATACTGCTAGACAAGTATACTGCTAGACAAGTATACTGCTAGATAAGTATACTGCTAGACAAGTATACTGCTAGACAAGTATACTGCTAGACAAGTATACTGCTAGACAAGTATACTGCTAGACAAGTATACTGCTATACAAGTATACTGCTAGACAAGTATACTGCTAGACAAGTATACTGCTAGACAAGTATACTGCTAGACAAGTATACTGCTAGACAAGTATACTTCTAGACACGTATACTTATCGACAAGTATACTGCTAGACAAGTATACTGCTAGACAAGTATACTGCTAGACAAGTATACTGCTAGACAAGTATACTGCTAGACAAGTATACTGCTAGACAAGTATACTGCTAGACAAGTATACTGCTAGACAAGTATACTGCTAGACAAGTATACTGCTAGACAAGTATACTGCTAGACAAGTATACTGCTAGACAAGTATACTGCTAGACAAGTATACTGCTAGACAAGTATACTGCTAGACAAGTATACTGCTAGACAAGTATACTGCTAGACAAGTATACTGCTAGACAAGTATACTGCTAGACAAGTATACTGCTAGACAAGTATACTGCTAGACAAGTATACTGCTAGACAAGTATACTGCTAGACAAGTATACTGCTAGACAAGTATACTGCTAGACAAGTATACTGCTAGACAAGTATACTGCTAGACAAGTATACTGCTAGACAAGTATACTGCTAGACAAGTATACTGCTAGACAAGTATACTGCTAGACAAGTATACTGCTAGACAAGTATACTGCTAGACAAGTATACTGCTAGACAAGTATACTGCTAGACAAGTATACTGCTAGACAAGTATACTGCTAGACAAGTATACTGCTAGACAAGTATACTGCTAGACAAGTATACTGCTAGACAAGTATACTGCTAGACAAGTATACTGCTAGACAAGTATACTGCTAGACAAGTATACTGCTAGACAAGTATACTGCTAGACAAGTATACTGCTAGACAAGTATACTGCTAGACAAGTATACTGCTAGACAATTATACTGCTAGACAAGTATACTGCTAGACAAGTATACTGCTAGACAAGTATACTGCTAGACAAGTATACTGCTAGACAAGTATACTGCTAGACAAGTATACTGCTAGACAAGTATACTGCTAGACAAGTATACTGCTAGACAAGTATACTGCTAGACAAGTATACTGCTAGACAAGTATACTGCTAGACAAGTATACTGCTAGACAAGTATACTGCTAGACAAGTATACTGCTAGACAAGTATACTGCTAGACAAGTATACTGCTAGACAAGTATACTGCTAGACAAGTATACTGCTAGATAAGTATACTGCTAGACAAGTATACTGCTAGACAAGTATACTGCTAGACAAGTATACTGCTAGATAAGTATACTGCTAGACAAGTATACTGCTAGACAAGTATACTGCTAGACAAGTATACTAGACAAGTATACTGCTAGACAAGTATACTGCTAGACAAGTATACTGCTAGACAAGTATACTGCTAGACAAGTATACTGCTAGACAAGTATACTGCTAGACAAGTATACTGCTAGACAAGTATACTGCTAGACAAGTATACTGCTAGACAAGTATACTGCTAGACAAGTATACTGCTAGACAAGTATACTGCTAGACAAGTATACTGCTAGACAAGTATACTGCTAGACAAGTATACTGCTAGACAAGTATACTGCTAGACAAGTATACTGCTAGACAAGTATACTGCTAGACAAGTATACTGCTAGACAAGTATACTGCTAGACAAGTATACTGCTAGACAAGTATACTGCTAGACAAGTATACTGCTAGACAAGTATACTGCTAGACAAGTATACTGCTAGACAAGTATACTGCTAGACAAGTATACTGCTAGACAAGTATACTGCTAGACAAGTATACTGCTAGACAAGTATACTGCTAGACAAGTATACTGCTAGACAAGTGTACTGATAGACAAGTATACTGCTAGACATGTATACTGCTAGACAAGCATACTGCTAGACAAATATACTGCTAGACAAGTATACTGCTAGACAAGTGCACTGCTAGACAAGTGTACTGCTAGACAAGTATACTGCTAGGCAAGCATATTGCTAGATAAGTATACTGTTAGACAAGTATACTGCTAGAAAAGTATTCTGCTAGACAAGTATACTATTAGACAAGTATACTGCTAGACAAGTATACTGCTAGGCAAGTATACTGCTAGACAAGTATACTGCTAGATAAGTGTACTGCTAGACAAGTATACTGCTAGACATGTATACTGCTAGACAAGTATACTGCTAGACAAGTATACTGCTAGGCATGTATACTGCTAGACAAGTATACTGCTAGACACGTATACTGCTAGACAAGTATACTGCTAGACAAATGTACTGCTAGACATGTATACTGCTAGACAAGTATACTACTAGACATGTATACTGCTTGACAAGTATACTGCTAGACAAGTATACTGCTAGACAAGTTTACTGCTAGACAAGTATACTGCTAGACAAGTATACTGCTAGACAAGTATACTTCTAGACAAGTATACTGCTAGACAAGTATACTGCTAGACAAGTATACTGCTAGACAAGTATACTGCTAGACAAGTATACTGCTAGACAAGTATACTGCTAGACAAGTATACTGCTAGACAAGTATACTGCTAGACAAGTATACTGCTAGACAAGTATACTGCTAGACAAGTATACTGCTAGACAAGTATACTGCTAGACAAGTATACTGCTAGACAAGTATACTGCTAGACAAGTATACTGCTAGACAAGTATACTGCTAGACAAGTATACTGCTAGACAAGTATACTGCTAGACAAGTATACTGCTAGACAAGTATACTGCTAGACAAGTATACTGCTAGACAAGTATACTGCTAGACAAGTATGCTGCTAGACAAGTATACTGTTAGACATGTATACTGCTAGACAAGTATACTGCTAGACATGTATTCTGCTAGACAAGTATACTCCTAGACGAGTATACTGTTAGACAAGTATACTGCTAGACAAGTATACTGCTAGACAAGTATACTGCTAGACAAGTATACTGCTAGACAAGTATACTGCTAGATATGTATACTGCTAGACAAGTATACTGCTAGGCAAGTATACTGTTAGACAAGTATACTGCTAGACAAGTATACTGTTAGGCATTATACTGCTAGACATGTATACTGCTAGACAAGTATACTGCTAGACAAGTATACTGGTAGACAAGTATACTGATAGACAAGTATACTGTTAGACAAGTATACTGTTAGACAAGTATACTGCTAGACAAGTATACTGGTAGACAAGTATACTGATAGACAAGTATACTGCTAGACAAGTATACTGCTAGACAAGTATACTGCTAGACAAGTATACTGCTAGACAAGTATACTGCTAGACAAGTATACTGCTAGACAAGTATACTGCTAGACAAGTATACTGCTAGACAAGTATACTGCTAGACAAGTATACTGCTAGACAAGTATACTGCTAGACAAGTATACTGCTAGACAAGTATACTGCTAGACAAGTATACTGCTAGGCAAGTTTACTGCTTGACAAGTATACTGCTAGACAAGTATACTGCTAAACAAGTATACTGCTAGGCAAGTATACTGCTAGACAAGTATACTTCTAGACAAGTATACTTCTAGACAAGTATACTGCTTGACAAATATACTGCTAGACAAGTATACTGCTAGACAAGTATACTGCTAGACAAGTATACTGCTAGGCAAGTATACTGCTAGACAAGTATACCGCTAGACAAGTATACTGCTAGACAAGTATACTGCTTGACAAGTATACTGCTAGACAAGTATACTGCTAGACAAGTATACTGCTAGACAAGTATACTGCTAGACAAGTATACTGCTAGACAAGTATACTGCTAGACAAGTATACTGCTAGACAAGTATACTGCTAGACAAGTATACTGCTAGACAAGTATACTGCTAGACAAGTATACTGCTAGACAAGTATACTGCTAGACAAGTATACTGCTAGACAAGTATACTGCTAGACAAGTATACTGCTAGACAAGTATACTGCTAGACAAGTATACTGCTAGACAAGTATACTGCTAGACAAGTATACTGCTAGACAAGTATACTGCTAGACAAGTATACTGCTAGACAAGTATACTGCTAGACAAGTATACTGCTAGACAAGTATACTGCTTGACAAGTATACTGCTAGACAAGTATACTGCTAGACAAGTATACTGCTAGACAAGTATACTGCTAGACAAGTATACTGCTAGACAAGTATACTGCTAGACAAGTATACTGCTTGACAAGTATACTGCTAGACAAGTATACTGCTAGACAAGTATACTGCTAGACAAGTATACTGCTAGACAAGTATACTGCTAGACAAGTATACTGCTAGACAAGTATGCTGCTAGACAAGTATACTGCTAGACAAGTATACTGCTAGACAAGTATACTGCTAGACAAGTATACTGCTTGACAAGTATACTGCTAGACAAGTATACTGCTAGACAAGTATACTGCTAGACAAGTATACTGCGAGACAAGTATACTGCTAGACAAGTATACTGCTAGACAAGTATACTGCTAGACAAGTATACTGCTAGACAAGTATACTGCTAGACAAGTATACTGCTAGACAAGTATACTGCTAGACAAGTATACTGCTAGACAAGTATACTGCTTGACAAGTATACTGCTAGACAAGTATACTGCTAGACAAGTATACTGCTAGACAAGTATACTGCTAGACAAGTATACTGCTAGACAAGTATACTGCTAGACAAGTATACTGCTAGACAAGTATACTGCTAGACAAGTATACTGCTAGACAAGTATACTGCTAGACAAGTATACTGCTAGACAAGTATACTGCTAGACAAGTATACTGCTAGACAAGTATACTGCTAGACAAGTATACTGCTAGACAAGTATACTGCTAGACAAGTATACTGCTAGACAAGTATACTGCTAGACAAGTATACAAGTATACTGCTAGACAAGTATACTGCTAGACAAGTATACTGCTAGACAAGTATACTGCTAGACAAGTATACTGCTAGATACTGCTAGACAAGTATACTAGTAGACAAGTATACTGCTAGACAAGTATACTGCTAGACAAGTATACTGCTAGACAAGTATACTGCTAGACAAGTATACTGCTAGACAAGTATACTGCTAGACAAGTATACTGCTAGACAAGTATACTGCTAGACAAGTATACTGCTAGACAAGTATACTGCTAGACAAGTATACTGCTAGACAAGTATACTGCTAGACAAGTATACTGTTAGACAAGTATACTGTTAGACAAGTATACTGCTAGACAAGTATACTGCTAGACAAGTATACTGCTAGACAAGTATACTGCTAGACAAGTATACTGCTAGACAAGTATACTGCTAGACAAGTATACTGCTAGACAAGTATACTGCTAGACAAGTATACTGCTAGACAAGTATACTGCTAGACAAGTATACTGCTAGACAAGTATACTGCTAGACAAGTATACTGCTAGACAAGTATACTGCTAGACAAGTATACTGCTAGACAAGTATACTGCTAGACAAGTATACTGCTAGACAAGTATACTGCTAGACAAGTATACTGCTAGACAAGTATACTGCTAGACAAGTATACTGCTAGACAAGTATACTGCTAGACAAGTATACTGCTAGACAAGTATACTGCTTGACAAGTATACTGCTAGACAAGTATACTGCTAGACAAGTATACTGCTAGACGAGTATACTGCTAGACAATTATACTGCTAGACAAGTATACTGCTAGACAAGTATACTGCTAGACAAGTATACTGCTAGACAAGTATACTGCTAGACAAGGGTATACTGCTACACAAGTGTACGGCTAGACAAGTATATTGCTAGACAAAAATACTGCTAGAAAAGTATACTGTTAGACAATTATCCTGCTAGCCAAGTATGCTGCATGACAGGTATACTGCTAGACACGTATATTGCTAGAAGATATACTGCTAGACAAGTATACTGCTAGACAAGTATACTGCTAGACAAGTATACTGCTAGACAAGTATACTGCTAGACAAGTATACTGCTAGACAAGTATACTGCTAGACAAGTATACTGCTAGACAAGTATACTGCTAGACAAGTATACTGCTAGACAAGTATACTGCTAGACAAGTATACTGCTAGACAAGTATACTGCTAGACAAGTATACTGCTAGACAAGTATACTGCTAGACAAGTATACTGCTAGACAAGTATACTGCTAGACAAGTATACTGCTAGACAAGTATACTGCTAGACAAGTATACTGCTAGACAAGTATACTGCTAGACAAGTATACTGCTAGACAAGTATACTGCTAGACAAGTATACTGCTAGACAAGTATACTGCTAGACAAGTATACTGCTAGACAAGTATACTGCTAGACAAGTATACTGCTAGACAAGTATACTGCTAGACAAGTATACTGCTAGACAAGTATACTGCTAGACAAGTATACTGCTAGACAAGTATACTGCTAGACAAGTATACTGCTAGACAAGTATACTGCTAGACAAGTATACTGCTAGACAAGTATACTGCTAGACAAGTATACTGCTAGACAAGTATACTGCTAGACAAGTATACTGCTAGACAAGTATACTGCTAGACAAGTATACTGCTAGACAAGTATACTGCTAGACAAGTATACTGCTAGACAAGTATACTGCTAGACAAGTATACTGCTAGACAAGTATACTGCTAGACAAGTATACTGCTAGACAAGTATACTGCTAGACAAGTATACTGCTAGACAAGTATACTGCTAGACAAGTATACTGCTAGACAAGTATACTGCTAGACAAGTATACTGCTAGACAAGTATACTGCTAGACAAGTATACTGCTAGACAAGTATACTGCTAGACAAGTATACTGCTAGACAAGTATACTGCTAGACAAGTATACTGCTAGACAAGTATACTGCTAGACAAGTATACTGCTAGACAAGTATACTGCTAGACAAGTACACTGCTACTGCTAGACAAGTATACTGCTAGACAAGTATACTGCTAGACAAGTATACTGCTAGACAAGTATACTGCTAGACAAGTATACTGCTAGACAAGTATACTGCTAGACAAGTATACTGCTAGACAAGTATACTGCTAGACAAGTATACTGCTAGACAAGTATACTGCTAGACAAGTATACTGCTAGACAAGTATACTGCTAGACAAGTATACTGCTAGACAAGTATACTGCTTGACAAGTATACTGCTAGACAAGTATACTGCTAGACAAGTATACTGCTAGACAAGTATACTGCTAGACAAGTATACTGCTAGACAAGTATACTGCTAGACAAGTATACTGCTAGACAAGTATACTGCTAGACAAGTATACTGCTAGACAAGTATACTGCTAGACAAGTATACTGCTAGACAAGTATACTGCTAGACAAGTATACTGCTAGACAAGTATACTGCTAGACAAGTATACTGCTAGACAAGTATACTGCTAGACAAGTATACTGCTAGACAAGTATACTGCTAGACAAGTATACTGCTAGACAAGTATACTGCTAGACAAGTATACTGCTAGACAAGTGTACTGCTAGACTGCTCGCCAAGTATACTGCTAGACAAGCATACTGCTAGACAAGTATACTGCTAGACAAGTATACTGCTAGACAAGTATACTGCTAGACAAGTATACTGCTAGACAAGTATACTGCTAGACAAGTATACTGCTAGACAAGTATACTGCTAGACAAGTATACTGCTAGACAAGTATACTGCTAGACAAGTATACTGCTAGACAAGTATACTGCTAGACAAGTATACTGCTAGACAAGTATACTGCTAGACAAGTATACTGCTAGACAAGTATACTGCTAGACAAGTATACTGCTAGACAAGTATACTGCTAGACAAGTATACTGCTAGACAAGTATACTGCTAGACAAGTATACTGCTAGACAAGTATACTGCTAGACAAGTATACTGCTAGACAAGTATACTGCTAGACAAGTATACTGCTAGACAAGTATACTGCTAGACAAGTATACTGCTAGACAAGTATACTGCTAGACAAGTATACTGCTAGACAAGTATACTGCTAGACAAGTATACTGCTAGACAAGTATACTGCTAGACAAGTATACTGCTAGACAAGTATACTGCTAGACAAGTATACTGCTAGACAAGTATACTGCTAGACAAGTATACTGCTAGACAAGTATACTGCTAGACAAGTATACTGCTAGACAAGTATACTGCTAGACAAGTATACTGCTATACAAGTATACTGCTAGACAAGTATACTGCTAGACAAGTATACTGCTAGACAAGTATACTGCTAGACAAGTATACTGCTAGACAAGTATACTGCTAGACAAGTATACTGCTAGACAAGTATACTGCTAGACAAGTATACTGCTAGACAAGTATACTGCTAGACAAGTATACTGCTAGACAAGTATACTGCTAGACAAGTATACTGCTAGACAAGTATACTGCTAGACAAGTATACTGCTAGACAAGTATACTGCTAGACAAGTATACTGCTAGACAAGTATACTGCTAGACAAGTATACTGCTAGACAAGTATACTGCTAGACAAGTATACTGCTAGACAAGTATACTGCTAGACAAGTATACTGCTAGACAAGTATACTGCTAGACAAGTATACTGCTAGACAAGTATACTGCTAGACAAGTATACTGCTAGACAAGTATACTGCTAGACAAGTATACTGCTAGACAAGTATACTGCTAGACAAGTATACTGCTAGACAAGTATACTGCTAGACAAGTATACTGCTAGACAAGTATACTTCTAGACAAGTATACTGCTAGACAAGTATACTGCTAGACAAGTATACTGCTAGACAAGTATACTTCTAGGTAAGTATACTGCTAGACAAGTATACTGCTAGACAAGTATAATGTTAGACAAGCATACTTCTAGACAAGTATAGTGCTAGACAAGTATACTGCTATACAAGTATACTATTAGACAAGTATACTGCTACACAGGTATACTTTTAGACAAATATACTGTTAGACAAGTATACTGCTAGACAAGTATACTGCTAGACAAGTATACTGCTAGACAAGTATACTGCTAGACAAGTATACTGCTAGACAAGTATACTGCTAGACAAGTATACTGCTAGACAAGTATACTGCTAGACAAGTATACTGCTAGACAAGTATACTGCTAGACAAGTATACTGTTAGACAAATATATTGGTAGAAATGTATACTGCTAGACAAGTATACTGCTCGGCAAGTATACTGATAGACAAGTATATTGCTAGACAAGTATACTGACAGACAAGTATACTGCTAGACAAGTATACTGCTAGACAAGTATACTGCTAGACAAGTATACTGCTAGACAAGTATACTGCTAGACAAGTATACTGCTAGACAAGTATACTGCTAGACAAGTATACTGCTAGACAAGTATACTGCTAGACAAGTATACTGCTAGACAAGTATACTGCTAGACAAGTATACTGCTAGACAAGTATACTGCTAGACAAGTATACTGCTAGACAAGTATACTGCTAGACAAGTATACTGCTAGACAAGTATACTGCTAGACAAGTATACTGCTAGACAAGTATACTGCTAGACAAGTATACTGCTAGACAAGTATACTGCTAGACAAGTATACTGCTAGACAAGTATACTGCTAGACAAGTATACTGCTAGACAAGTATACTGCTAGACAAGTATACTGCTAGACAAGTATACTGCTAGACAAGTATACTGCTAGACAAGTATACTGCTAGACAAGTATACTGCTAGACAAGTATACTGCTAGACAAGTATACTGCTAGACAAGTATACTGCTAGACAAGTATACTGCTAGACAAGTATACTGCTAGACAAATAATTACCTAACAAGTATACTGCTACAAGTATATTTATTTTTCTCTTGTTTACTCTTCTTTAATCTCAGTTATAATTGCTGTAATATATCATCTGCTGTTTTGTTTCTGTAGTTTGTTTTATTATTCCTCTTTATTTATCTCCCATTTTTGTTATTTAATACATTTATCTCATCTGTGTGTGTGTGTGTGTGTGTGTGTGTGTGTGTACTCACCTATTTGTACTCACCTGTTTATGGTTGCAGGGGTCGAATCACAGCTCCTGGCCCCGCCTCTTCGCTGATTGCTACTAGGTCCTCTCTCTCCCTGCCCCATGAGCTCTATCATACCTCGCCTTAAAACTATGTATGGTTCCTGCCTCCACCACATCACTTTCTAGGCTATTCCATGGCCTGACTACTCTATGACTGAAGAAATACTTCCTAACATCCCTTTGATTCATCTGAGTCTTCAACTTCCAATTGTGACCTCTTGTGTCTGTGTCCCATCTCTGGAACATCCCGTCTTTGTCCACCTTGTCTATTCCGCGCAGTATTTTATATGTCGTTATCATGTCTCCCCTGACCCTCCTGTCCTCCAGTGTCGTCAGGCCGATTTCCCTCAACCTTTCTTCGTAGGACAATCCCCGTAGCTCTGGGACTAGTCTTGTTGCAAACCTTTGCACCTTCTCTAATTTCTTGACGTGCTTGACTAGGTGTGGATTCCAAACTGGTGCTGCATACTCCAGTATGGGCCTGACGTAAATGGTATACAGAGTCTTGAACGAATCCTTGCTGACGTATCGGAACGCTATCCGTAGGTTTGCAAGGCGCCCGTATGCTGCAGCAGTTATCTGATTGATGTGTGCCTCAGGAGATATGCTCGGTGTTATACTCACCCCCAGATCTTTTTCCTTGAGTAAGGTTTGCAGTCTTTGGCCATCTAAACTATATTGTGTCTGTGGTCTTCTTTGCCCTTCCCCAATCTTCATGACTTTTTATTTGGCAGGGTTAAATTCAAGGAGCCAGTTGCTGGACCAGGCTTGTAGCCTGTCCAGGTCTCTTTGTAGTCCTGCCTGATCCTCGTCC